>NC_084548.2:50887500-51065000 GCF_033978685.3 Nerophis lumbriciformis
CCCACTCTCTCCAAAAGTATCTAAATATATATTTTGAAAACGTACACTGCTAATCGATTTTTGAATGAGTCATGATTGTTTTTGTCAGGATTCTTAATCAATATAAAAAACTCAGAAATTGATTTTTTTTTTTAATCTGTCATGTCCAGTCACTTTAATAAAGGTTTAGGTAGAATTTTAATAAACAAAACCTGTTTTCTTTTAAGTAATATAGACATTTAGCAGCGCTGTTTATCTATTTTATAGAGGAATGTAGTTAATTATAGGACTGGCAGCCAATGTTATTAAAAATGTATTGATTTTGAATCGAGAAACGTTTTGAATCGAGAATCGTTTCTGAATCGAATCTTTACCCCCAAGAATCAAATCGAATTGTGTGGTGTTCAAAGATTCACAGCCCTACTGCTTGGAGATATATCTTGTATAAATGATAAATAAATGGGTTATACTTGTATAGCGTTTTTCTACCTTCAAGGTACTCAAAGCGCTTTGACAGTATTTCCACATTCACCCATTCACACACACATTCACACACTGATGGCGGGAGCTGCCAGGCAAGGCGCTAACCAGCAGCCATCAGGAGCAAGGGGTGAAGTGTCTTGCCCAAGGACACAACGGACGTGACTAGGATGGTAGAAGGTGGGGATTGAACCCCAGTAACCAGCAACCCTCCGATTGCTGGCCCGGCCACTCTACCAACGTCCCAAAGACAAACATCACCACACTTTTTTTTTCCAGACACAGTCAAAACTAAATTTCATAAACAGTGTACAGATTGACAATTTGGTACATCTGCCCACTCTCTGATTGATCCAGAGCTACGTGGTCCTCCCCCTGTGGCTGATAACTTTACTTAATTTCCAAATAAGTACGTGCGCCTCACTCTGACATCACATCATAGCCAATCTTACAAATAGACTGCAAAACCCCACCGACAGAAGCATCCAAAACTGCAAGCAAGTTCACGCCTTAAATACATGAACCTTATGATGTGATTCTTTCGCATTGTTTGACACGAGTATCCAACATTATAACAACGTTTATAAGTCAGAGAAGACAATCATTATCATAAATGCCCTTTAAGTGACAAATGCAGTGATGAAAGAGCAAAGGGACGAAAGACAATAAATACATCTAGGGATCTAGATATCTGATCAGGAAACTCTTCACTCTTTTGCCTTCACCTTCATTGTCCATTCGTTTTAGTGACTTTATTTACTCTGGACCTAGACGTTGAGTCTGCGACATACATGGCGGACAATAACTGATACAGTCTGCTTTGCCAGTCCAAATGCATTCGTTGTTTTCCGTAGTCTTCCCTTGTCGGCCAGGTAATTCAAAGCACGCGCTACCTTTTTTTATCACATCCACGGCACGTTTTCTTCTCTTAAGGTATTCATGTGTGATTTCCACAAACGTCTGTACATGTAGTAGAAGGAAAAAACACAAGCATGTCTGGATGACTCACCTCCATATTTCCAGTGGTTACATCCGAGTTACGAAACCCCTTGTTATGAAGCTGGCTGTGGCAGGTTCTTTCTAACATCACTTCCTGTGTGGGGCACGGTCTTTCTGGCGTCACTTCCTCTCCGAACTTAGTTTGTAAACAATCGATGAGTCCATACAAAGCTAAGAGCCGGAGATTCAAGAAATACACGGCGCACTTACCCGTGTAAAAAATTATCAAAGGAGGGGAACCTTAAACGATGGTTTAGTTTGGCTGACACGGAGCTAAGGCTAAATAATTATTCGTTTAAGGAGTTATCCGGCTTAATGTAGACAGGGCCTAAGTTGCCTTGTTTACAGGAAGACCATGTTGTGGCGTGTAGTCTATTCATCTTCTGCCATTGTCTTCTTATTGTATGTTTGGACATCTTATTGGATGTTGAGTTGGACTGAGCATTCGTATACCAAACAATGCTAATGTGCATAGGAAACCCCAAAAAATGGATAACTGTCCTAAACTTAACAATGTCTAAGTTGTTAAGTCTTCCAAGTAAAAAAAACAAACAACTTTTTACTTCTTGTTGTCGTGCCCACATGGGATATTTACTTACCTGAAGAAAGAGCATCAGTGCTTCTGATCCTTAAGACTACACACACTCAGCTGAGCTTTGAACACAACATTGTGGTCAATGGTTGTTATCAACAAAACAAATTAGTCAATGAAGAAGGCTTGGAGTTGTCCCAAGAGGAAGATCCATCTTTGTGTTGAGTGGCAGCTCTGCCAATGAGCACAAGGGTAGTAATGCACTGGTATTTAGAGACCTTGCAATGTGTGTGTGTTGTTGAAAATGCAGACATTCGGCTCTTGGAGCTGAGTGATGCTGTTATCAAGGATGCTATTAGGTGTACCTCAACTGGGGCCCCAATCCGAGCTCTGTCTCCTGTATTAACATTATCTGGAGCCTGTCTACACTCCTCTTCCCTTGCCCTCCACTTGTGCCTCATCAGGTACAGGAGAAGGTCCCTCTGTCTCCACCGTGTTCGTAATGGTCCATAATCCTGGTCCAGCCCACCTGACAGCAGTGGAGAATTTTACAGTAATAATGATAAGCTAAATCAGAGATGTAGTTTAAGTATAGGTGATAAATTGAATGCCCCCACTTTTACGAAATAAAAATGTGAAACAAGACCCAGTTTAAGTTCCATTTCGAGCCGAACAATTCTTAATTGTTTTATTGATTGGTTTAAGAAGACCAACATGTGAGTGCAAGACACAGAATTACCCTATCAGAAGTATCATATTCTTAAAATAAAAATTAGGGCTGTCGACGTAAACGCCTTACCGCGTGTGAAATAAATTAAATTACCGTATTTTTCGGACTATAAGTCGCAGTTTTTTTCATAGTTTGGCTGGGGGTGCGACTTATACTCAGGAGCGACTTATGTGTGAAATGATTAACACATTACCGTAAATTATCAAATAATATTATTTAGCTCATTCACGTAAGAGACTAGATGTATAAGATTTCATGGGATTTAGCGATTAGGAGTGACAGATTGTTTGGTAAACATATAGCATGTTCTATATGTTATAGTTATTTGAATGACTCTTACCATAATATGTTACGTTAACATACCAGGCACGTTTTCAGTTGGTTATTTATGCCTCATATAACGTACACTTATTCAGCCTGTTGTTCACTATTCTTTATTTATTTTAAATTGCCTTTCAAATGTCTATTCTTGGTGTTGGGTTTTGTCAAATACATTTCCCCCAAACATGCGACTTATAGTCCAGTGCGACTTATGTATGTTTTTTTCCTTCTTTATTATGCATTTTCGGCTGGTGCGACTTATACTCCGGAGCGACTTATACTCCGAAAAATACGGTAATGATGATTAATCACAGTGTTTGTTTTGACCGCTGGAAGGCAGCGCACATTGCACAGGCAGTGATTGTGTCACACGCCAGTGTGATAATAGTTAGAGTGATGTACTCTGCGCCCGTCAAAACAAACTCCGACGGAACTTTAGATAAAACTGAGGGAATTAGTTCGTATAGCAGCGACAAACTTTCTTATTATCGGTGCACATCAAGTTTGAAATAGCATCCGAAAGAGAAACGAACGTGAGGATGGCGTCGCTAGAATGAATGCTACATGGACAACAAACAGAGGACAACAAACTATGCTGGCTGAAATGATCAATGTCTTTTTAAAATGGACAGCCACCGCACGTAGGACACTTATCATCTGTGAAGAGCTAGTGCTGCAATCAATCAATCAATCAATCACCCCTAGTAACCCCCCCTACCCCCCCACGTGGCTTGGCATTGTCTTGCTGAAATAAGCAGGGGCGTCCATGGTAACGTTGCTTGGATGGCAACATATGTTGCTCCAAAACCTGTATGTACCATCCATCCATCCATCCATTTTCTACCGCTTATTCCCTTTGGGGTCGCGGGGGGCGCTGGAGCCTATCTCAGCTACAATCGGGCGGAAGGCGGGGTACACCCTGGACAAGTCGCCACCTCATCGCAGGGCCAACACAGATAGACAGACAACATTCACACTCACATTCACACACTAGGGTCAATTTAGTGTTGCCAATCAACCTACCCCCAGGTGCATGTCTTTAGAGGTGGGAGGAAGCCGGAGTACCCGGAGGGAACCCACGCAGTCACGGGGAGAACATGCAAACTCCACACAGAAAAATCCCGAGCCCGGGATTGAACCCAAGACTACTCAGGACCTTCGTATTGTGAGGCAGATGCACTAACCCCTCTGCCACCGTGCTGCCCCTGTATGTACCTTTCAGCATTAATGGCGCCTTCACAGATGTGTAAGTTACCCATGCCTTGGGCACTAATACACTCCCATACCATCACAGATGCTGGATTTTCAACTTTGCACCTCTTTGGTCCGGTGGACACGACGTCCACAGTTTCCAAAAACAATTTGAAATGTGGACTCGTCAGACCACAGAACACTTTTCCACTTGGTATCAGTCCATCTTAGATGAGCTCAGGCCCAGCGAAGACAACGGCGTTTCTGGGTGTTGTTGATAAACAGATTTTGCTTTGCATAGGAGAGTTTTAACTTGCACTTACAGATGTAATGACCAATTGTAGTTACTGACAGTGGGTTTCTGAAGTGTTTCTGAGCCCATGTGGTGATATCCTTTACACACTGATGTCGCTTGTTAATGCAGTACAGCATGAGGAATTGAAGGTCACGGGCTTAGCTGCTTACGTGCAGTGATGTCTCCAGATTCTCTGAACCCTTTGATGATATTACGGACCGTAGATGGTGAAATCCCTAAATTCCTTGCAATAGCTGCTTGAGAAAGGTTTTTCTTAAACTGTTTAACAATTTGCTCACACATTTGTTGACAAAGTGGTGATCCTTGCCCCACCCTTGTTTGTGAATGACTGAGCATTTCATGGAATCTCCTTTTATACCCAATCATGGCACTCACCTGTTCCCAATTTGCCTGTTCACCTGTGGGATGTTCCAAATAAGTGTTTGATGAGCATTCCTCAACTTTATCAGTATTTATTGCCACCTTTCCCAACTTCTTTGTCACGTGTTGCTGGCATCAAATTCTAAAGTTAATGATTATTTGCACAAAAAAAAATGTTTATCAGTTTGAACATCAAATATGTTGTCTTTGTAGCATATTCAACTGAATATGGGTTGAAAATGATTTGCTAATCATTGTATTCCGTTTATATTTACATCTAACACAATTTCCCAACTCATATGGAAACGGGGTTTGTAATTTAAAAACAATCACTAAATTCACATTAAAATAGTTCACCTTCAACAATCACTAAATCACATTAAAATAGTTCATCTTCAACAGGGCCATTGTTCCATACTCAAGCAGCACTCATTATGTTTTAATGCACTATATTAGTCTGACATCTCTAATCATTCCTTTTTTTCAATTTTTGATACTACATATGAAGTTCCAGTTTTAATCCTTTATCTTTCATGCAACAGTTAACCATACACAGTCTGCCTGTTATACACTAGGAGGCGATTGCCGTCATTTCAGCTCGTTTAGCTATGTGGTAATGTAAACAGAGGAAGAGAATGCTACATGCTAACAAGATAGAGCTATTGTAGCTGTTGATCTAACTGATAACTATAACTTCCCACTGCTATTTGGTGTTGTTGGTAACGTTTTAATGTGTTTTAATTAGAGATGTCCGATAATGTCCGACTGCCGATATTATCAGAATCAGAATCAGAATCAGCTTTATTGTCATTACGCAAGGTAACGAGATTGAGGCCATTCCATACAGTGCGATGTGTGCATGCTAGAAAAACAATGTGCAAATATATAAAAATATAAAAAATGTAGAAGTGCAATGAATATGGTGTGAAATGAATATATACATGAAAAAAACAAAAAAAAAAACAGTGTGGTTGGTGGAATGGGTTATTGCACCGAAGAGAAGGCAGTTATGAGGGACAATGGGGTAGTCCGTTCAGGATGGTTATGGCCCTGGGGAAGAAGCTGTTCTTTAGCCTGTTTGTTTTGGTTTTAATGCACCTGTAGCGCTTCCCAGAGGGCAGCAGGTGGAACAGGTCAGAGCCAGGGTGGGTGCTGTCCTTGATGATGGCACTGGCTCTGTTGAGGCAGCGGGAGGTGTAGATGTCCGTCAGAGAGGGGAGAGGGCGGCCGATGATCTTCTGAGCCGTCTTGACCACTCTTTGCAGCCTCTCCCTGTCTGCTGCAGTGCAGCTGCCGTACCATACCGTAATACAGTAGGTCAGCAGGCTCTCGATGGACGAGCGGTAGAAGGTCAGCAGCAGGTCAGGCTTCAGGTTGTACTTCCCGAGGACTCTAAGGAAGTGTAGCCGCTGCTGAGCCTTCTTGATGATTGATGTGGTGTTGACTGTCCAGGAGAAGTCATTAGAGATGTGGACTCCAAGGTACCTGAAGGTGTGGACCCTCTCTACACGCTCGCCGTTGATGTAGAGGGGGGCAGGGTCGGTGCTGCTCCTCCTGAAGTCGACGATGATCTCTCTGGTCTTGCTGGTGTTGAGAGCGAGGTTGTTCTCCGAAGACCAGGCCGTCAGCTTCAGGACCTCCTCTCTGTAGGCAGCCTCGTCACCCCTGGAGATGAGCCCGACCACTGTGGTATCGTCGGCAAACTTGACGGTAAGGTTGTCACTGTGGGCCGGACTGCAGTCATGGGTGTAAAGGCAGTAGAGGAGGGGGCTCAGCACACAGCCCTGTGGGGAGCCGATGCTCAGCGTGCGGGAGGATGAGAGGTGCGGGCCAAGTCTCACATTCTGGGGTCGGTCCGTTAGGAAGTCCCTTATCCAGGCGTTTGTGAGAGGGGGGAGGCCAAGAGTGTCCAGTTTATTGCAGAGTCTGTCCGGGATTATTGTATTGAAGGCAGAGCTATAGTCCACAGAGAGCATCCGGACATAGCTCTGCTGCTGCTCCAGGTGGTTCAGAGCAGAGTGGAGAGCAACAGCAATGGCGTCCTCTGTGGACCTGTTCGCCCGGTATGCGAACTGGTGGGGGTCGAAGTCTGGAGGGATATGGTCCTTGATGTGCTGGAGAACAAGTCGCTCGAAGCACTTCATGATTACCGGAGTGAGGGCCACTGGTCGGTAATCATTCAGGCTGGTGATGGGAGACTTCTTCGGCACCGGGATTATTGTAGATGACTTCAGGCAGGATGGGATGACTGCCTGAGCCAGGGAGAGGTTGAAGATCCTGGTGAGGGGGGGAGCGAGCTGGTGGGTGCACGTCCTGAGCACCTTTCCAGGTACTCCGTCTGGTCCGGTAGCCTTCCTGGGGTTCACAGCCAGGAGCACTCGTCTGACACTGTGCTCCTGTACAGTGAGTGGAGTGGCGCCGGAGCCCGGTGGGGGCGGGGGCAGGGCTGGAGCAGATGAGTGTCGCTGGGGGGTTTCGAAACGGGCAAAGAAACAGTTAAGCTCCTCTGCCAGTGTCGCACTCTGATCCGCAGTTGTCATATTGCAGCCTCTGAAGTTCGTGATGTCATGAATGCCCCGCCACACCTCCCGTGAGTTTTTGCTGGACAGATGGGACTCTATGCACCTCCTGTGGTCCGCCTTTGCTTTTTTAATCCCTCTCTTCAGGTCGGCTCTAGCAACACTGTACAGTGCCCTGTCCCCTGACCTGAAGGCTGCGTCGCGGGCCCTGAGGAGTGTGCGGACCTGGCTGGTCATCCAGGGTTTCTTGTTGGGGTAAACCCGGATGGTTTTTTCCACAGTCACATTCCCGATGCAGACCTTTATGTAGTCCAGCACCGTTCCTGTGGCTGTCTCCAGCTCCTATCATTTATAGGCCGATAAATGATTTAAAATGTAATATCGGAAATTATCGGTATCGGTTTCAAAATTATCATATTCAAAAAGTAAAATTTATGACTTTCTAAAACGCCGCTGTGTACACGGACGTAGGGAGAAGTACACAGCGCCAATAGACCTTAAGGGCACTGCCTTTGCGTGCCGGCCCAGTTACATAATATCTACGGCTTTTCACACACACAAGTGAATGCAACGCATACTTGGCCAACAGCCATACAGGTCACACTGAGGGTGGCCGTATAAACAACTTTAACAGTGTTACAAATATGCGCCACACTGTGAACCCACACCAAACAAGAATGACAAACACATTTCGGGAGAACATCCGCACCGTAACACAACATAAACACAACAGAACAAATACCCAGAACCCTTTGCAGTACTAACTCTTCCGGGACGCTACAATATACACCCCCCCCCCGCTACTCCCCCCCCCATCCCCTCCCACCTCAACCCCGCCCTCCCAACCCTGCCCATCTCAACCTCCTCATGCTCTCTCGGGGAGAGCATGCCCTGCTGTTTTGAGGCATGTTAAAAAAAATAATGCACGTTGTGACTCCAATAATAAATATGGCAGTGCCATGTTGGCATTTTTTTTCCATAACTTGAGTTGATTTATTTTGGAAAACCTTGTTAAATGATAAATGATAAATGGGTTGTACTTGTATAGCGCTTTTCTACCTTCAAGGTACTCAAAGCACTTTGACACTACTTCCACATTTACCCATTCACACACACATTCACACACTGATGGAGGGAGCTGCCATGCAAGGCGCTAACCAGCACCCATCAGGAGCAAGGGTGAAGTGTCTTGCTCAGGACACAACGGACATGACGAGGTTGGTACTAGGTGGGGATTGAACCAGGGACCCTTGTTACATTGTTTAATGCATCCAGCGGGGCATCACAACAAAATTAGGCATAATAATGTGTTAATTCCACGACTGTAGATATCGGTATCGGTTGATATCGGAATCGGTAATTAAGAGTTGGACAATATCGGAATATCGGAAATATCGGCAAAAAAGCCATTATCGGATATCTCTAGTTTTAATGATAGATGCTTACGTGGTGGACTGGTTTGACTATTTACTGTAAATACAAACTACACAGTAAAATTATTTTAATAGCTGGTTTACATGTCAATGACGTTGTCTAAATTGTATATATAAATGTATGTATATCACTAAATTAAGCATGAATAACGATGCTGCTGGTGGATGATTTGAATTAATGAGATTGAGGCGAAAATACCGATATCTATTATTATTGTTTACTTTGCCGATTAGCAAAGTATTTTGAGAACATTCTGACACTTATTAAAAGGGTAGGTTTTCATTTTATCAGTAGTTTTATAAAATATTGTACAGTATTTACCTTGGGGAGCGGACTAATGCGGTGTCTCCTTTGAGTCGCTTTTCTATTGTGTAACAGTAGGAACAATTGTTGGTGCATATGTTGCACACGACAGTCTTTCGGTGACGGACTGGAGAGGTTAGAGTTGACAGCAACTGACATGTATGTCTGCGTAAGAGCCAGTGAGCAAGGTTAATGCTCGCTCATCTAGTTTGTAGAGTCACGGACCGAACAAACTGAAACATGGCAGACAATTTGGCAGCTTCTCCATATTTTTATGGATATATGTCTGCGGTTTGGATGTGGTTGTAGCACAGAGGTTTGAGCCTGCCTCAGGGTGGTGCAGACTGGCGACGCTGTGGCAGGGCAGCCTCACTGTGGTTGGTCATGCTTTTGATGGTTTGTTTTTCTGATTTGGTGGGTGTGATACGTGTCTTTATATTGCCGTTCTCCTTCTCACTGACTTTCTTATGTGGGCAGGGTTGTGTCAATCGACTCCGCGCTGTGGGGATGCTCACATCTCAGATTCATGCTCATGCTCGAAATGTAAAAAATAACGACATGCACCTGGGGATAGGCTGATTGGCAACACTAAATTGGCCCCAGTGTGGGAATTTGAGTGTGAATGTTGTCTATGAGGTGGCGACTTGTCCAGGGTGTACACCGCCTTCCGCCCAAATGCCGCTAGGATAGGCTCCAGCCACCCCCGGGAGAACATCCGCACCGTAAATAAATGATAAATGATAAATACAACATAAACACAACAGAACAAATACCCAGAACCCTTTGCAGTACTAACTCTTCCGGGATGCTACAATATAAACTCCCCGCAAAATGGATGGATGGCAAAAGCTTCTACCTGAAAATACTCATAAATTGGGGCACTCATAAATTGTGGTAGCAATGTACGATGAAATTATTAACTTATGTCATGCAATTATTATGTATTTAATTTGTAAACCTAGCTGCTTTTCTTCGTAGTGAAGTGTTTGAAGAGCTGCAGCGACAATAGCTCACTACATGCAAGGGAAAATCCGATTTTAAAAAACCAAACACGATCAAATTATTGTGTCTACATGTGCTGTAGAAAGTTTATTTTAAGCCAGTTCATGCTATAATTATATATATTTTTTTTATGCATGTAAACGTACTGACTGATGCTCATTGGCACAGAGCTCTAACCCATTTACTCCAATCAATGCATCTACTCACATGTCCTCTAGGGATGCAACTAATGACTATTTTATTTATCAATGAATTTGCAGCTTATTGTGCAGAGTTATCACTTAATCATTTAGGTTAGAAAATGTCAGGGGAGTGCTTGAACAATCCATTTTTACTTATTATCTGAAACTCAAGGTGACATATTGAAATTGCTTATTTTGTCAGACCTACAGTCTGAAACCTGATCTTTTATGTAACAATGAACCACATAATAGAATAAGAATTTGGAATAAATACATTGTATATGCATGCATATCTGAATATATTTGCTTTTTATACAGTTGTCAAAGTTATTGTGATAATAACAAGTAAAAGGACATGGTCCTTAACTTTTGGATTTGAAAAAAACCCACAATATTAGGGCACAAATGCAATTTCATTCTCAGAATGTCATCCAGAAAGGCATGACAATGTTTTACTTCATTTATTTGTTTGAGACTTGCCAACAGTTTTAGCTGAAGTCCAGTTAGGGAGGGTGTATTTTGGAGTAAAATTTTCCACCAGTGGCATTCTTCTCACAGACATATTCCTTGACCTGATCTCTAACCATATAACAACTACGCTGTCTTTCAGGTAACCATCCGCAGTTTAAGTAAACTAGCATGTACAGTCAAACATAAATTGTCTGATTAATATATCATATAATATGATTATTGCAATATTTTTTTATGATTAATCATATCATTTAACTTGTCATCTTGGACAGCCCTAATTTTTTTGTAAAACAGAATGAAACGTTGATCACATATCACACTAATATTATCAGTATTAGTTACTTATACCAGTAAACACACATGAGTGTGATCAGGCCCGGCCCTAATCAATCTGGCGCCCTAGGCAAGATTTTAGGTGGCGCCCCCCCCCACATCGGCAGTGAAGTGTATATACTCACAAGAACCCGAATAGCTTTGTCTTTGACCTTTTTTTTTTACTTACAACTATACCTAATATATAAAGGGGTGGAAAAGTGACTATTACCTGCAGGGCAAACATTAGCTAACCAGAAAGCAATAACAATGTAAACAAAAAATACCTGCTTAAAAGATCTAATACAAATGTCCCTGAGGAATGTAAGGTGGGAGTACTGTAATTACCTAACGTTACATTATTATTTTCCATAACAATTTAGCCCCCTCCACAATATTAACCCGACGTTAAAACAGAACTAGCTATTTATTGATTAGCAATTGCCGAATCATGTAACAATAGCTTAATGCTAAAAAGCCAGGTTACTATCACATTCTGTAACAGACAAATAATTTAATGTAGGCTAACGTTACCTACCTGCTACCTCTGTCTTTTCTCGTTTCTCCTCTTCTTTTCTCTTTTTTCTTCCCTGGGCACCTGACAGTTTTGGCCGTTTTGACATCTTGTGTTGATTTTTTGATGTGGTGACGTCCAAAAAGAGTCATGATACGGGAAGGGAGGGGGCGCACCGTGCGGGGGGAGGAGGGGGGGGCGTAATGTTGTAACAAATAATATTTCTATTAAATAGGCTTTACTTTGCATTTTAATTAACGTGAGATTATTTTTTTGTATTTAGAAATAATAGTAACAACTTTTTTTTTTCTCCAACATTTGTGGCACTGGCATGGCGCCCCCTGATGGACGGCGCCCTTAGCATTTGCCTATACGGCCTATGCCACGGGCCGGCCCTGAGTGTGATTACAGTTGATGCATAGAATTCTACACTAGAGAAGACACTGTCTGTATCATTAATCAGATTGTGTCACTGAGCTCTATAAAACACACTAGAAAAGGACCATTGAGTATCATAAATACTTATGGGGCTTTCACTTAAAACTGAGTGTCCAGTGACCGACTGAAATATTAATAATGAAAGCTACTGTAAATTAAATTGACAGTGTTATTATAATGCCGTTCCCCTATTGTGGGTTCATATGAAGGGCATTTAGAGCTTTTATTTTGAAGGCTGTTTTAAACCTCCATAATTCTTTGGTAGACCTCAATGACACAAGTGACAACTGTTTTGAAAGTTGTTAAATTGTTTGGAATATTCATGGATACAAAACGGAAGAAAAGCTACCTAAGTTAAGCTCTATAAATGGTAAACAAAATATGGTGATGGTTGACGTTTGTTAAAAACATTTGTGTCTACATTAGTTTTGACTACGCTGACTACGCTAACCTTCAACGTAGCCTCAAAGGCCTAGTAATGTCAGGCTTGTCACTGACAGTTTGGTTATGTTTTGGTTTCTCATCTGTTTGTGTTTTATTTCCTGTCAGCGCTCTTATTTTGGTTCCTTTTCTTGCACGTCTCCCTGAGCGCTAGTTTCCTTTGCCTGTACCTAATTGGCAGTCTGGCACACCTGGTGGCAATTGCCAATCAGGCTACTATTTGTACCTCCCTCCGACCTCTCATGACTTTGAACTTTTTTGTTTTGTTTTTCTAGAACGTCTGGTATACGTTATCGGAAAGGGGGCTACTGTCAGGCTTATCACTGACAGTTTGGTTATGTTTTGGTTTTCCCTCTGTTTGTGTTTTATTACCTGTCAGCGCTCTTATTTTGGTTCCCTTAAGTTGCTTTATTGTTGTAGTTGTTCAACTGTGAGGATTATGAAAAGTGTTGCGTCCTTTACAAAAATAAATATTTAATAGTTCATGATATTTAACTTGTTTCCTAATACTGTATTTTGTATGTAGGTGATTCTTATTTTTCTTTTTGGAAAATATCAGATTTGTTTTCCAATGTACACCTAATTTCTGATTTGAAATATTTTCATTCTTTAAAGTATAAGTGGAGTGAAAAAAAAGTTGCCTCTATATTGAAGCTATTATCATATATACTGTATATGATTTATGACACCAAAAGTATTCCAAAGTTTGCAAATAAATAGATATGATCAAAATAGTATCAGTCTCACAGAGATTCCCGAGCCATTCTGAGAGATAATGAGGAAGCCAGTCACATGATCGCGTGATGCCACGCTAGGAACCAAAGATTCCTTCCCTATCAACAACAATGCTAATCATGCAAACTTTGTAAGAGCCAAAAACTATTATTTTTGGAAAAATTATGATCCAGGACCTTATATTTTTGAGCCCGAACACAAAGAGGATGAGCAATAAGTCTTAGAAGCCGAGATACAGTTTCATTGTGACACCAGCATCCGCAGCATTGCTAGGTACTAAACATACAAACTAACAATAACAAACCAGAGTAAAACAAACACTTATTGTAATATTTCCACTCTTTCTGGGATGCCGATCGAAAGGATGCTCACATAATTCCATTTAGAAAAAGATTCAATTGCAATCCTCACAAAGGTTTAAAAAAAAAAGTTCCTGCAGGAAGCATATTGTGGGGTCTATTTCGCCATCTCGGAGGATGTCAAAGTCAACCAGACTGCATTTGTCTACTACCAGGTGAGAGATGCTTGAATTATAATCTAGAATTTACTTTTAGCAAGTTTGAGACGAAGCAGGAACAGCCCTGCAAAGTGTCTGTGCAGCAACTAAAAGGTGAAAACAAATGACAGTATGTACAATTTATTGATTTTCATCAACCAACAGTTTATTGGCTGACATTGACTCTGAGCCGCAAGTTGAGACCACAGTCACTTTTTTCGTTTACAGACTATCAATAATCTAATGTGCCGTAAGTATGCCGATTCATATATGTGCAAGAACTATGGTGGCCCTTAAGGGTAGAAAAGGCAAAATACTTTGACATTATTTAGCATTCTATTCTATATGTGTAAGACTAAGTTAAACTTACCTTCAACTTATTGTCATTGTCAGTGGCTATTTGCAGCATTTACACAGAGCACGCTAAATTTCCAATGTATTTTACACAGTATACCCCGTCCTCTTCTGGATTATAGCACGTAATGACGTAAATACGTACGTACGTAACACATGCAAAGACATTAGGTTTGGGCGTTGTTAGCTAATACTAGCGATTTGGATAGTTAGTGTTAGCTGTCAGTGAATATATATTCTATCATCTACACTGTTCATTAGGGATGTATACCGAGTACCGGTATATTTTAGTACTGCTTTCTAATTGGGTTGTTCCTTCGGGACCATGAAGATTCTGGACGAATGATACTGCTTCAAGTATTTTTTTATCCTGCTGACCATTGTAATAATGACATGCTGTCACATTTGGTTCAGCTACCGCTGCATACACATAACATATAAGCGTGGAATAATTACAAATAAGAAGCAACACCACACAAAAGTTTGTAAAACAACAATTCATCCTCAAAAGTTTCAAGTGAACGCCACTTAAAGGGGAACTGCACTTTTTTTGGAATGTTGCCTATCATTCACAATCATTATGAAAGACCTGACGACGGATGCGTTTTTTAATGCATTCGAAATAGTAAATCAATAATATGAAGCTGCTGTTTAGTTGATGTGGTGGCACTTAATTGTATCTTGCACTTGTATTACTATAACACCTCTACTTGTTGCACAGCTTGCTTTCTTTCTTTCTATGTATTTAATTGTTGCTACCTGAGCAAGCAACAGTAAATACCTGGTCGCTTTTTCAAAAGTGTTTTGTTTACATCTTCTTTTCTTTAAGTTTATGGATTACAATGTCTTGAAGTTTATTCTTCTACTATTTGCTCATAGTTAATGCAGACACTGCCTGTTTTGTGTCTATTTAAGAAATAAACACATGACATTGTGAATCAAAACAGAGTTTCTAAACATGAGTACAATCGCCAGTAACACCAGACATAGATGCTAAAATTGTTGCCAGTCTTTTTTATTACAGAAAAAGTGACTAAAAGGATTGGAGAAATCTAAAAATAATACAAAATTAAATTCTCAGCAAAGTACATTGTGCAATAAAAGCAACATAGAACAAAACAATGTTGTGTAAAAAATCTATACGTTAATACTATACTTGATAATAACAGATTTGTTTTAAATGTATATTCACATCCCTTTTTAAAGTATATATGCATCATAGCAAATAATGTGATGACATATCGACCACTCCCCCACTGCCACAGGTATTTGGGCAATTTAAGGGAAACCCTGACATTAACAAAATAAAAATGCCTTACATTATGATCATACTTTGTCAGAGATGTTTTATAATCTTATTCTGTGATATTTTCAGCTAAAGAATTGCTAGTACATAAGTTTAGGAATATGGGGGCGGGTAGAGTGGAGGGAAGGGTATTTTTCTGGCTGGCTGAAATATTGCGGAAATTCTTTAACAACATGTTCTGTTTGAGTCCTCAATTACAGAATGATTAGCAGGCTCAATGTTACATTTTATTAATTAATAGAGAAGGTTAAAACATTGTCATGCAGCAATATGAAGCTATACCCCTGAATTTCTTATCTGTCGAGGGTACACTTATTAATGATGAAAAATTATACTCATCTGCAATTAATTGCGATAAGTTTGAGTTAACTATGAACAATGCGATTAATCGCGATTCAATATTTTAATCGTTGGACAACCCTAATTACATATATATACATATACTGTATATACCATATATATTTATTTATCCATACATACATATATACGGTATATCTCCTCTTGACCAAAAAAAATTAGAAATTTTGCAAATGTATCCAAAATAAAAAAAACTCAAAAATCACATGTACATAAGTATGCAGACCCTTTTTTCAATACTGTGTTGATGCACCTTTAGCTGCTATTACAGCCTCAAGTATTTTTTAATATGATGCCACAAGTTTGGCACACCTCTCCTAAGGCAGTTTCGTCCATTCCTCTTTGCAGCATCCCTCAATCTCCATCAGATTGGATGGGAAACATTGGTTTTCATCCAGGATGTCTCTGTACAGTGCTAGATTCATCTTAGTCTAGTCAGGGAGGCGACCAAGAACCTGATGGTTACTCTATCAGAGCTACAGCATTCCTCTGTGGATAGAGGAGAACCATCCAGAAGGACAACCATCTCTGCAGCAATCTACAAACCCCGTTTCCATATGAGTTGGGAAATTGTGTTAGATGTAAATATAAACGGAATACAATGATTTGCAAATCCTTTTCAACCCATATTCAGTTGAATGCACTACAAAGACAAGATATTTGATGTTCAAACTCATAAACTTTATTTTTATTTTTTTTGCAAATAATAATTAACTTAGAATTTCATGGCTGCAACACGTGCCAAAGTAGTTGGGAAAGGGCATGTTCACCACTGTGTTACATGGTCTTTCCTTTTAACAACACTCAGTAAACGTTTGGGAACTGAGGAGACACGTTTTTTAAACTTCTCAGGTGGAATTTTTTCCCATTCTTGCTTGATGTACAGCTTAAGTTGTTCAACAGTCTGGGGGTCTCTGTTGTGGTATTTTAGGCTTCATAATGCACCACACATTTTCAATGGGAGACACGTTTGGACTACAGGCAGGCCAGTCTAGTACCCGCACTCTTTTACTATGAAGCCACGTTGATGTAACACGTGGCTTGGCATTGTCTTGCTGAAATAAGCAGGGGCGTCCATGGTAACGTTGCTTGGATGGCAACATATGTTGCTCCAAAACCTGTATGTACTTTTCAGCATTAATGGCGCCTTCACAGATGTGTAAGCTACCCATTTCTTGGGCACTAATACACCCCCATACCATCACAGATGCTGGCTTTTCAACTTTGCGCCGATAACAATCCGGATAGTTCTTTTCCTCTTTGGTCCGGAGGACACGACGTCCACAGTTTTCAAAAACAATTTGAAATGTGGACTCGTCAGACCACAGAAGACTTTTCCACTTTGTATCAGTCCATCTTAGATGAGCTCAGGCCCAGCGAAGCCGACGGCGTTTCCGGGTGTTGTTGATAAACGGTTTTTGCCTTGCGTAGGAGAGTTTTAACTTGCACTTACAGATGTAGCGACCAACTGTAGTTACTGACAGTGGGTTTCTGAAGTGTTCCTGAGCCCATGTGGTGATATCCTTTACACACTGATGTCGCTTGTTGATGCAGTACAGCCTGAGGGATCGAAGGTCACAGGCTTAGCTGCTTACGTGCAGTGATTTCTCCAGATTCTCTGCACCCTTTAATGATATTACGGACTGTAGATGGTGAAATCCCTAAATTCCTTGCAATAGCTGGTTGAGAAAGGTTTTTCTTAAACTGTTCAACAATTTGCTCACGCATTTGTTTACAAAGTGGTGACCCTCGCCCCACCCTTGTTTGTGAATAACTGAGCATTTCATGGAATCTACTTTTATACCCAATCATGAAATCCACTTCTTCCCAATTTGCCTGTTCACCTGTGGGATGTTCCAAATAAGTGTTTGATGAGCATTCCCAACTTCTTTGTCACGTGTTGCTGGCATCAAAAAAATGTTTATCAGTTTGAACATCAAATATGTTGTCTTTGTGGCATATTCAACTGAATATGGGTTGAAAATGATTTGCAAATCATTGTATTCCGTTTATATTTACATCTAACACAATTTCCCAACTCATATGGAAACAGGGTTTGTACCAATCAAGCCTGTATGGTACAATGGCCAGATGGAAGCCATTTCTTAGTAAAATGTTGCCTAAATGCACCAGGCATCACGGTTGGAGGAAACCGGGCACCGCTAATCACCAGGTCAATACCATCTCAACAGTGAAGTATGGTGGCAGCATCAAGCTGTGGGTTTTTCAGCTGCAGGAACTGGGAGACTAGTCAGGATAGAGGGAAAGATACATGCAACAGAGACATCCTGGATAAAAACGCTTCCCATTCAATCTGATGGAGCTTTAGTGGTGCTGCAAAGAGGACTGGGTGAAACTGCCCAAAGATAAGTATGTCAAGCGTATGGCATCGTATTCAAAAAGACTTAAGGCTGTATTGAGAAAAGGGTCTGAATACTTAGGCACATGTGATTTTGGAGTTTTTTATTTTTAATACATTTGCAAAAAATTCTAGATGTCTGTTTCTTTCTGTCAATATGGGGTGTTAAGTGTACATCAATGAGAAATAAAATGAACTTTTATGATTTTAGCGAATGGCTGCAATGAATCAAAGAGTGACAAATTTAAAGGGGTCTGAATACTTTCCGTATACATACAGACAGTACTATATGTTGGTGTATTACCTTATTCTGATGGCTTTGATTAATTGCAATCAAACACGATTTACAGTAGTGCTGATAAGTCCCACATTTTCAAATTTACATTGTGGAAGGAAAACATGTTTCCAATATCACCTGAAAATGGTTGGTTTTTAGCTCTTCCATACTCGTTTTATACCCTCAACAAGAAATACTTAAGAGTAGAGATGCCGATAAATGCTTTACAATGTAATATCGGAAATTATCGGTAATTCGAGGTTTTTTTATTATCGGTATCAGTTTTTTTTTTTTTTTTTTATTAAATCAACATAAAAAACATAAGATACACTTACAATTAGTGCACCAACCCAAAAAACCTCCCTCCCCCATTTACACTCATTCACACTCATTCACACAAAAGGGTTGTTTCTTTCTGTTATTAATATTCTGGTTCCGACATTATATATCAATATATATCGATACAGTCTGCAAGGGATACAGTCCGTAAGCACACATGATTGTGCGTGCTGCTGGTCCACTAATAGTACTGGCCTTTAACAGTTAATTTTACTCATTTTCATTCATTACTAGTTTTTTTTTTTTTTCGTTTTTTTTAAAAGGACCTTATCTTCACCATATCTGGTTGTCCAAATTAGGCATAATAATGTGTTAATTCCACGACTGTATATATTGGTATCGGTTGATATCAGTATCGGTTGATATCTTTAATTAAGGGTTTGGTCAATATCGGAATATCGGATATCGGCAAAAAGCCATTATCGGACATCCCTACTTAAGAGGCAAATTTCATAGCGCTCAAGCTTGTGCGCGCTAGTTTTCTAAAGACACTTTTTTTTTTAGGTCAAGCAGGATGGCATTTTTATTGTGAAGAAAATAACTTTGCGTCCGGTCTTCACAGTTTTGACAGCAGGCACTGCAAGAGAATGTTAAAATAAAAAGTGCTTGTCGCATTCCTGCCTATTGTTTTTCTCTCCATACTGAGCTCAGCGAATGTTAATCAAGTGACATCATAGTGAGGGTTGAGGATCGGCAATTTTTTTCAATGTTCAACACATTCCGCCATCAACAGGTAGCTCGTGGTCAACCTAATGGGTAAAAAACAAGCCGTGCACTGTCCCTACCAGACACTGGTACAGGAAGCTGAAAAAGTACACACTGGGATTTTTGTCGGAAGAGTATAGTGTTCCATGGGCATCCAGCTTGAAGCCTCCTGTTTGTAGCTGCTGCATACGTCGACAATATTTACCCTCGACTGGAGAAGTAGAAGGCTAGGAGCACTTAGTTGTGTGAGGCAGCCCAATAGCTCAGTCTGCACTAATGAAAGGAAGCAACAGGAGCAATTAGCAGCGCAAACAAACAGCTCGTCTAGGCGCCTGTTTCCTGCCTTGCACCCCCCTCACAGCAAAGGGACTGGCAGCCTGAAGTAGAAGGTAATTGGGAGAGCTGGGAGCCGAGCAAAATCAATGGAAACGCATACACAAACGCAGCACAATTACTCACAACCTGGTGACACAGCCTCAGGGAAGCGAACATGACAAGGTATTGTTGCAGCTTTGACCCTGCAGAGCTTACACCCTGCTCAGGTGACACCCCAGGCTAACATTTAACTTCCAAGCACGGACAGAAGGACTGAGAGGCCGCCGCACAGTCCACATCACTCACATGCCGACAATCTGACACAACACTGGGAAGAGACAACGCACTTTGACCACCAGCCACGCAGGGGCCTAACAACTTTCCTCTCCAAGTCTAATTGATCTCATCTCCATGCCATTTATGTGTCTGTCAGTACGCTAATGTCTCCTGCTTAATCACTAATTGGGAAGCATCAGCGACTATAGGGCAACCATGCCGCTATGGCCTGCAGACAGTCGCGAACCAGCCATGGTCAAGTATGTCTCCAACTCCTCCCCGAGTGGAGCTGTGGGGCAAAGGGGGTTTTACTAATGCAGGAAGCTGGCTAGGACTTCCACTCTGCAGGGCATATTCTGCTGTGGGCTCCTGATGTCTGAGAGCTGACCGAGACAATAATTATCACTACAGAGACATTCAAAATGTTTCCAAACAGTGCAGCTGCAACTGAAGCAGGACTTGTCGGCTCCAGCTTTTGCTAATAGCATGGCAGAATTAATGAGCCTTGTATTGGGAGAGGTCAAATGTGCAGAGGAACCACTGAAGTCAAATGCATCTTAATAATAATGTGTTGTGGAAAAGTACGTCTCTCAAGCCACACAAAACTTTGGAGAATGAACTGTGAAAACTATTTCAGAATACTTCTAGGTTAACTAATGTTTTTTTCTTTGGCTCTTTGTGTCTTTAGTACAAAACTTTACACAGATGAGCCGTGCAATAATGACAAAAAAGAACATTATTAAGCAGTCCATGCATTGTCCAGGCTGCTCAGTACAACATGTACACCTGCTCAGTGGACTTGTGGTTAGAGTGTCCGCCCTGACATCGGTAGGTTGTGAGTTCAAACCCTGACTGAGTCATACCAAAGACTATAAAAATGGGACCCATTACCTCCCTGCTTGGCACTCAGCATCAAGGGAGGTTGGGGGTTAAATCACCCCAATTAAAAGAAAGGGCATCTCTATCCTCCTTCAAAACCGCAATAAAAGTTCACCTCCAGGCAGCTACAACCCTAAACTAACACCCTCCCCGGATTGTTAATAATCAAATGTAAACAATCAAATGCAGATACTTTTTCGTATGCCTTCTGATCTCTCTCTCTCTATCTCTCTCTCTCTCTCTCTCTCTCTCTCTCTCTCTGCCCACTACTTGCTGTCCATATCCTACCAAGTCAGACCTACACTGTTCCAATATCCGTTTCTCTGTTCTCAATTGTTGATGACTGATGATAACAACCAAACCCAAACCCCACCCCCCATCCACACCCCGGATTGTAAATAATGTAAATAATTCAATGTGATGATCTTGTGTGATGACTGTATTATGATGATAGTATATATTATAGTATATATCTGTATCATGAATCAATTTAAGTGGACCCCGACTTAAACAAGTTGAAAAACTTATTCGGGTGTTACCATTTAGTGGTCAATTGTACGGAATATGTACTTCACTGTGCAACCTACTAATACAAGTCTCAATCAATCAAAAACCAAAATGTTGCTGCTGCTCACTGTTCCCATCACCTCCCAGGGTGTGAACAAGGGGATGGGTCAAATGCAGAGGTTAATTTCACCACACCTAGTGTGTGTGTGACAATTATTGGTACTTTAACTTTACTTTAAAGGGGCTGTTTGCAACTTGCTCACAGTACCATTTATCAAAGCAAAAACATAACAAGAACACCATTAACAAGCTTACGTTACCATCAGTTTGTGTTAAAAACGGATATTTTGTTGTAAAAAAATGTTACCGGCCCAAATAAAATGATTGTTGCGGCGGTCACTCACACTGTCTCATCAACACGTACGTAGTCCAAGAGAAGCATAGAACATTTTGCAGAGTTGTGGCTAAGTTATTAATCAATTAATCAATCAATGTTTACTTATATAGCCCTAAATCACGAGTGTCTCAAAGGGCTGCACAAGCCACAACGACATCCTCGGCTCAGATCCCACATCAGGGCAAGGAAAAACTCAACCCATTGGGACAATGAGAAACCTTGGAGGGGACCGCAGATGTGGGGACGTCGAGTGGATCTAGCATAATATTGTGAGAAATTGGGGCTGGAAGTCTTTCAAATCAGTGTCTTTGTCTTTTTCCAGTTGGTAGGTCTGCTAGCGTTAGCATCCCTAGCTCCCTTAAGCGTATTCAAGCCGTCACAACAAGTGGGTGCTCAGATTAGTCGTGCTGCCGCTATTTTAGCGGTGCTTTCCGAACCTTACAAATGACAATACTTCTATCCAACTGACCATTTTCATAAAAAATAAATCCAAACGTTAACCACACTTTAGATTTAATATTTGCAGTATTATTATTAATATTAATATTTCTGAGCTGTCTGCTATGTTGCTCTGTTGTCAGTCGCAAACGAAAACGGTACTCTCGTTATAATTCATCACAAAAATCTCGAAAGATTGGAGAGGCCATATTTTGTAGTAGATCTACAAGTAACCTGACTTTCCAACCGGACATAGACCGATCCATACTATATAGAGATCGATCCAGAGGCTAATGCTCGACCATTCAGTTTGTTGAATCAGGGCTAAACAGAACAAACTAAAACACGTCACACACACCAGCTGCAGCTTATCAATATTTTTATGGATAAGTATTCGTTGTTTGAACGTTTGTGGTTGCATTCCACGGATGCTGGCATAAGCATGTGTGATGCGGACTGACAATGATGGGCTGACTAGCTGGTATGTTGCTAATCGGTGTAACTTACTTTTAACGATATCGGTAAATTGTAGGTTGTTATTTTATTTAGTCATTGCGAATACTTGTAGGAGAAAGTGTATGCTTAAATAACAGACGTTTTAAAACTGAGCAGGCGCTTATTTTTTTATTTTTTTTAACGCGAACTAACGAGGAAGGGAAAATGTCCGGAGAAGCTGTCGTCGTCACACTGGAAACGGGCATCGGGGCCCCCACGTCGTTCCCCGTTGTTCTGAAGAAAATAATGGAAATGCCTCCGCCGAATATACTGGACGGTGATGAAGACACTGACAAGGAGAAGCTGGGTCTGGATGACAGTGCCGACCTGGGCGGAGGAGTCAGCGAGATGGGGCCGTCAGCCGCCCTCACCCCCGCTATCTGGGACAAGACCATCCCCTATGGCGACGAGGACTTCCACCTGGAGTACATGGACCTCGAGGAGTTCCTCATGGAGAACGGCATCTCCGCCTCACAGGGAGAAGACTCCCTCCAGGGGAGCATTTCGATGGAAAAGAAGAAGGCCGTCAAGACCGAGGAGGTTGCGCCGGCCGACGTGGGCCTGCTGCCCATTGAGGAGCTGGGCAAGTGTGATGAGGAGGTGGTGATCATCACTAACTGCGAGACAGACATCACGTGTGATGTTACGTCAGAAGTAAAAACAGAAGCAGAGTGCACGTCACCAGAGCCTGTCAATCCTGACGAAATCGAAGTCGAAATCAACTACAAGCCAGACCCCACAGACCTGGTCTTGTCTAGTGTACCGGGGGGCGAACTCTTCAACCCCCGCAAACACAAGTTCAGCGAAGAAGAGCTCAAGCCTCAGCCCATGATTAAGAAAGCTAAAAAGGTGTACGTTCCTGACGAACAGAAGGACGAAAAGTACTGGCACAGACGAAACAAGAACAACGTGGCAGCCAAGCGCTCACGCGACGCCCGCAGACTAAAAGAGAACCAGATCACGGTGCGAGCGGCGTTCCTGGAGCGGGAGAACTCAGTTTTGAGGACTGAGGTGGCGGACCTGCGCAAGGAGTGCAGCTCTTACAAGGACATCGTGGGTCACTACGAAGCCAAATTTGGAAAACTGTAAGGGACACAATATGTGTATGAAATATTGTCAGATGTACTGACCCAACACAATACACTTTGTGGGCTGACGAACAGGGAGGGAGGGAGGAGTCATTTCCTGCTTGTTGCTGGTGAAATGTCCTTCAACACAAATATGTCACTCATCCTTCTTCTATTCTCTTTCAAGTGCGGTGCCAGTAGACCACATTTGATTTATTTTTCTAACACGTGAATAAACAAATGACACACACAGAACATTTTAATAGACCGGGTGTAGAAGAGAAGGCTCCACAGCAGCAGCGTGTGCGCAATGCAAGGCAATACAAGCTATTACAATGTACCTGTACTTTTTTAATCATCCATGTAAGTGAATAAGATGATAGTCAAGTACATAAAATAGAATTTAAAGTACAACGAATTTAGTTTTCAGTACATTGCCCCGATGTTGTGTATTTTCATTTAGGTGACAATTATGGGTTTTTTGTTATACAGTATATCTTTAAGGGAGCGATAACAATATTTCAAAGATAGTATAAGTTGGTTCATCTTCACATGTCTTTTTAAAGAAGTGTCTTTTTTTCATTGATAGTAAATGACTGGGACATGTCTTCAGGGGATTAGTGATATTCTGTGATTCCTGTTTCAGTTTGTGTGTCTGCCCCTCTTGTCTCTGCACAGCGGACTAGCTTGGGGCGGCATAGCTCGGTTGGTAGAGCGGCCGTGCCAGCAACTTGAGGGTTGCAGGTTCGATCCCCACTTCCGCCATCCTAGTCACTGCCGTTGTGTCCTTGGGCAAGACACTTTACCCACCTGCTCCCAGTGCCACCCACACTGGTTTAAATGTAACTTAGATATTGGGTTTCACGATGTAAAGCGCTTTGAGTCACTTGAGAAAAAGCGCTATATAAATGTAATTCACTTCACTTCACTTCACTTTAACAGTTTGTTTTTCTTGTTTGGTCATCTGCTTCTCCTACTTCGCACTAAGGTTCTTAATTCTGCTAGTTGGCGGGTGTGATTGTCCTAATCTCTGAGCAGCGCTCAAACAAGCACCTCAACTGCTTAACCAAAATTAAGTTAGTTTTTTCGTGTTTCTGGTGTTACCGACAACACACCGAGAGGTAACAGTCAAGGAAGACTACTATTTTGGTGAAAAGGGTTAGCTGGCTAGCGAAATAGCAAGCTCTCCACTCCGACTGTTTTGTTTTTTTGTGGGGGGTTTCTGTCACCGTCATAATGGGTTGTACTTGTATAGCGCTTTTCTACCTTCAAGGTACTCAAAGCGCTTTGATACTACTTTCACATTTACCCATTCACACACACATTCACACACTGATGGAGGGAGCTGCCATGCAAGGCGCTAACCAGCACCCATCAGGAGCAAGGGTGAAGTGTCTTGCTCAGGACACAACGGACATGACGAGGTTGGTACTAGGTGGGGATTGAACCAGGGACCCTCGGGTCGCGTACGGCCACTCTTCCACTGTGCCAGGCCGTCATCCATCCTCTTCTTTGGACCGCACTTGATATCTCAAAGGCTTGTTTTTCTGGACAACTGCCTGTGGTCTACTGGGAAGTACTCGCAAGATCAGGATCGGGAAAAGGCTTAGCTTTCTAGTTAGCTTAGCTTGCTAGCTGCTAACAAAGAGATGCGGAAGTGATTAACACATCGCTAAGCAGAGATCAAGTGTACCACCACCAGGACAGGCCAGCTGTTGAGTGTGTATGCACTAGAGAGCAGCAGCAAGAGCGGGCAACACCACCAACCCAGGCCACCAGCAGCATCTAGATCTGCTAACACCACCAGCCTAGGCTACCGCTGCAGCAGGAGCTGCCAACACCACCAGGCCCAGGATACCAGCAGCTTCGAGGCCCCCAGCAGCACCAGCTTGTTCCACCAAGTCAGTGTTGGTGAAATGGCCAAGACAAAACGTGATGATGTAATTACCAAATCAATGGTGCATGAATAACTTTATCTACAGAAGACCTATTTTAAAGATTTACTAGAGCAGAAAGAAAAGAGCTTCAAGGTATGTATACAAGATTTTGTGGACTCCACAGTCTCTCGTGTTGATAACCTGGTGAGGGATGTGGCCATCATGTCTAGGAATATTGAGGAGTTAAAAACAGCCTACAGTTTTCCCAGGTTGAGCTTGATGGTGTGAAAAACAGTGATGCCAAATGTATGGAGGTTGGTAAAATCTTGGCTGACAAGCAGATAGCCACCCTAACCTCCACAAAAGAAGTATTTTCGAAGCTAGACTACCTGGAAAACCAATCTAGGAGAAGCAATATAATCATTGATGGCATTCCTAATGTGAAAGCAGAATCTTGGTCAGATACGGAGATCAAAGTGAAATAAATAACAATTCACTGACAATCTTAAAATTGACCCCAAACTCATCGAAATTGAGAGAGCTCATCGAGTAGGCAATTTGAACACACTGGTCGTCCAAGATCAATAGTGAAGAAGCTCCTCAGATTCAAGGACAAGGAAGACATCTTCAAACGTGCCAAGAACCTGAAGGGCACAAACTTGTACATCAATGAAGATTTCGCTGACATTGTCAGACAAAAAAGAAAAGAGCTGTTGTCCCAACTGAAAGCTGAACGTCAGAAAGGAAACATTTCCTACTTGAAGTATGACAAGCTGGTTGTTCACCCACCTCATCATACTTAGAGCAATGCTTGTAGATCTTAAATCTTAACAGTTTGTCTTGTTTTTGTATTTTCTTTTTCTTTCACCATGACTGATCATTGTTTTGTGCCTCCACAAAATGTAAACGATTTACTTCTGTTGAACCTGAAACGCTATCAAGTAAGAACGACACTGTAGATCCTTTTAATAACTTTTATAATGATAGGATATTCAATCTTATCGAAATTGATTCTAGTAATAAATACAACACATGCATTGACCCTGACCTAAATTGTCTGAAATATTCAAATGAAACCATCACTAGTGGATACTACAATGCTGAAACATTTAATAGGTTACATAAGAGTATCAACTCCAACTCACACGTGTTCTCTACTTTTCACTTGAATGTGCATAGCCTTATTACCTTTAATATGACCATCCTGTAAATTATCTATCTTCCCTGAATCATGAATTTTCAATCATTGCTCTCTCAGAAACATGGCTTTCAGAATCCACAAAAACGCTTTATGATATGTCTTTATATAATGCTGTTCACTCCTGTAGATCAGAAAGAGTAGGAGGTGCTGTGACAACTTATGTTCATTACAGGTTTCAATTTTATGCTAGGAATGATCTTGCTTTTGAGCGTCATTCAACTGATTTTGAATCTCTCTTTGTTGAAATGTCTTCATGTTCATTTTTTAATGACAAGAACGATATAGTAGGATGTATCTATCGATCCCCGGATACAGATATAACACCCTTCAATGCTATTCTTTCATTAACACTAGATGTAATTAATAAAGAAAATTAGGTAGGTTTCCTTCTAGGGGATTATAACATTGATCTATTTAAAAAAGGTCATGTATCAACTGCTGATTTTCTGAATACAATGTACTCGAACTGTCTCTATCTTTTGATTTACAGGCCAACAAGAGTTACGAGTTCTTTTGCAACTCTTATTGATAATATCTTTACAAATTCGCTAAATAATGTAGCTCAATCAGGTATTTTGGTAACTGATACATCAGATCACTTCCCTGTATTCCATATTTCCCTGCCAAATAAGACTGAACATGTGGGAGCAACTAACAGCCCTAAATTTAGAATTTTTAACACTAGGAATATTGAACGGTTTAAGAGGTTGATTAGCAATATTTCCTGGGATGATGTTTATGAACATTCTGATGTACAACATGCTTACCAGGCATTCATTAGGTACTTTAATTTTGCCTTTCATTGCTGCTTTCCTATGGTTAAATATTTTTTTAAATAAATAAATAAAATAATAATAAAACATTCCTTGTAAATCCCTCTCCACTGCGATTTAAAAAAAAATCTAAATAAATGTAATCATTTGCTGAGGATAACTAAAAAAAAAGTACTTTTCCAAATATTTCAGAGTCTCATCAGACTAAATACATTTGGAAAGTTGTCAATAAACTTCTCAACAAAAGAAAATCGAATGCACTCCTACCATGTCAGTTCAAGGATGATGAAAATATGTATAACGACCCTGTTGGTATAGTACATTTATTTAACAATTTCTTTGCAAATGTGGGTTCAGCACTGTCAAAAGATATGGGAAAACCCAATAGCAATCGTCTAGATTACATTAAGGGAAATTCCCCTTCTCTCTTACAGTTTGAAGATACTAATAAAACAGAGGTGTTGTAATTAATTTCTTGAAGATATCAGCAGCTGATCATGATGATATAGGTGCTTCATTGATTAAATCAGTTTCCTCCTATATTATCAAACCCCTTACACACATATTAACCTATCCCTGCAATCTGGGGAGGTTCCATCAGATTTAAAAATAGCCAAAGTTAATCCTATGCATAAATCCGGAGATCCAAGACTTTTGAATCATTATCTGCCAATATCATTGTTACCATGCTTCTCTAAAATATTGGAAAAACTGGTTTATAAAAGAATGATGCACCACTTGAATTAACACAATATCCTCTATGAACACCAGTATAGTTTTAGGAAAAATCACTCTACCGCTATGGCTCTTGTTCAATTGGTTGAGAATATCTATACTGCCATTGATAAGAAGGAATTTGCTCTTGGCACATTCCTTGATCTTTATAAAGCTTTTGATACTGTTAATTATACTATTTTACTTGATAAATTACATATATATGGTTTTCAAAATATTACCTTTAAATGGCTGTCTAGTTCCGTTTATAACCATGAGCAATATGTATATGTCAATGGTTGCTCTTCATCCAAACTTAAGATGTCATGTGGAGTTCCTGGCTCCTGTATCTTCATTCTTTACACCGATTCTGTTTGCTGATTGTACAAATTTGATCCTAACTCACAAGAAATTTGAAAATCTCACTAGGGAAGCTAATTCTGGTATATCCGTGCTATTTGAATGGTTTCTTGTTAATAGGCTATCACTGAATGTAAAAAAAATCTAACTTTATTGTGTTTGCAAGCGAAAACAAAACATACTGTAAACAGAGTGCTAAGATTTCTATTGGAGGAATCGAAATCAGTCAAGATTCATCTACCAAATTGCTAGGTATCATAGTCAATGAAAAATTGTTATGGACAGAACACATAGGTTCAGTAACCAACAAAGTGTCAAGATCTCTTGGTATCATTAGAAGAATCAGGTGTTTGGTTCATCAGACATGCCTCTGAACTCTGTATTACATGTATCCATATCTTATTGATTGCAAGATTGTCTGGGCTAGTGCATATCTATCAAATCTACACAAATTACTCATTATGCAAAATACATTTGTAAGAATAGCTACCTCCTCTAATTATTTTGCTCCATCCGCTCCTCTGTTTAGGAAACTAATTGTACTATCTATTTATGATATCAACACAGTTCAGTCCTCTTCTTTTATCTATAAATGTTCTTACCTCCCTAATACGCTTCCTACACCTTTTAAAGATTATTTTAAGACCAATTTGCAAGTTCATGATCATAATACCAGACAAACTGAAAATCTCCGTCCTTTCTTTGGCCGTATCACTCTTAGCCAATTTTCCATTAAACACAGAGGTTCTTTACTCTGGAATACTCACCTATGTATTGCAAACTCCTCATCTTCACTCAGTAACTTTAAACATAGATTAAGGGCCAGGCTGATGAATCAACATTCTGCATTTGTTCCTCCCTTATAATGTAGCCATATACTTCCTCACATACGCACACACACACACACAAGCACACACAGACACACACACACACACACACACACACACACACACACACACACACACACACACACACACACACACACACACACACACACACACACACACACACACACACACACTTAGACTTAATCGACACAAGGTAGACTACCTGTTGTCTTATTCTTTTTATATATGTTTAATTTTGTTTATTAATTTATTGCTCTTTTTGTTTTTTTTTCTCACTTGTACTTATTTCTTATTACGTGTTTCTCATTAGGGCAGCACGGTGAAACAAGGGTTAATACGTGTGCCTCACAATACGAAAGTCCTGGATTCGATCCTAGGCTCGGGGTCTTTCTGTGTGGAGTTTGCATGTTCTCCCCATGACTGTGTGGGTTCCCTCCGGGTACTCCGGCTTCCTCCCACCTCCAAAGACATGCACCTGGGGATAGGTTGATTGGCAACACTAAATTGACCCTAGTGTGTGAATGTGAGTGTGAATGTTGTCTGTCTACCTGTGTTGGCCTGTGTTGGTAGAAAAATGGATGGATGGATGTTTCTCATTACTCATTTCTTGTCTCTATGTATTTTAACAATGTAACCTTTTGTACTATTTATATTGTGCGAATAAATAAATACAAATAAATTAAAAGAACGAAGCGTGTGACAATATATTAACTCTTTATTGCTCAAACGGCACAACTCTATTACAGATACTATTTCAACTGGCGACAAAAATGCTCGCATCTGATGGGATGACGAAAAGCTTAGCGACCAATGTGTATCTCAAGGTACTAGTCCAAGTTGAGGTAGGATTGTACAAACCCCATTTCCATATGAGTGGGGAAATTGTGTTAGATGTAAATATACACGGAATACAATGATTTGCAAATTCTTTTCAACCCATATTCAGTTGAAAGCACTACAAAGACAAGATATTTGATGTTCAAACTCATAAACTTTATTTTTTTTTGCAAATAATAATTAAATTAGAATTTCATGGCTGCAACACGTGCCAAAGTAGTTGGGAAAGAGCATGTTCACCACTGTGTTACATGGCCTTTCCTTTTAACAACACTCAGTAAACGTTTGGGAACTGAGGAGACACATTTTTTAAGCTTCTCAGGTGGAATTCTTTCCCATTCTTGCTTGATGTACAGCTTAAGTTGTTCAACAGTCCAGGGGTCTCCGTTGTGGTATTTTAGGCTTCTTAATGTGCCACACATTTTCAATGGGAGACAGGTCTGGACTACAGGCAGGCCAGTCTAGTACCCGCACTCTTTTACTATGAAGCCACGTTGATGTAGCACGTGGCTTGGCATTGTCTTGCTGAAATAAGCAGGAGCGTCCATGGTAACGTTGCTTGGATGGCAACATATGTTGCTCCAAAACCTGTATGTACCTTTCAGCATTAATGGCGCCTTCACAGATGTGTAAGTTACCCATGTCTTGGGCACTAATACACCCCCATACCATCACAGATGCTGACTTTTCAACTTTGCGCCTAAAACAATCCGGATGGTTCTTTTCCTCTTTGGTCCGGAGGACACGACGTCCACAGTTTCCAAAAACAATTTGAAATGTGGACTCGTCAGACCACAGAACACTTTTCCACTTTGTATCAGTCCATCTTAGATGAGCTCAGGCCCAGTGAAGCCGACGGCGTTTCTGGGTGTTGTTGATAAACGGTTTTCGCTTTGCATAGGAGAGTTTTAACTTGCACTTACAGATGTAGCGACCAACTTTAGTTACTGACAGTGGGTTTCTGAAGTGTTCCTGAGCCCATGTGGTAATATCCTTTATCACTCAATCAATCAATCAATCAATGTTTATTTATATAGCCCTAAATCACAAGTGTCTCAAAGGGCTGCACAAGCCACAACGACATCCTCGGTACAAAGCCCACATAAGGGCAAGGAAAAACTCACCCCAGTGGGACGTCGATGTGAATGACTATGAGAAACCTTGGAGAGGACCGCATATGTGGGTAACCCCCCCCCCTCTAGGGGAGACCGAATGCAATGGATGTCGAGTGGGTCTGACATAATATTGTGAGAGTCCAGTCCATAGTGGATCCAACATAATAGTAAGAGTCCAGTCCATAGTGGGGTCAGCAGGACACCATCCCGAGCGGAGACGGGTCAGCAGCGCAGAGATGTTCCCAGCCGATGCACAGGTGAGCGGTCCACCCCGGGTCCCGACTCTGGAGAGCCAGTACTTCATCCATGGCCACCGGACCTGTGCCCCCCCTCCACAAGGAAGAGGGGAGCAGAGGAGAAAAGAAAAGAAACTGCAGATCAACTGGTCTAAAAGGGGGGTCTATTTAAAGGCTAGAGTATACAAATGAGTTTTAAGATGGGACTTAAATGTTTCTTTACACACTGATGTCGCTTGTTGATGCAGTACAGCCTGAGGGATCGAAGGTCACGGGCTTAGCTGCCTACGTGCAGTGATTTCTCCAGATTCTCTGAACCCTTTGATGATATTACGGACCGTAGATGGTGAAATCCCTAAATTCCTTGCAATAGCTGGTCGAGAAAGGTTTTTCTTAAACTGTTCAACAATTTGCTCACGCATTTGTTGACAAAGTGGTGACCCTCGCCCCATCCTTGTTTGTGAATGACTGAGCATTTCATGGAATCTACTTTTATACCCAATCATGGCACCCACTTGTTCCCAATTTGCCTGTTCACCTGTGGGATGTTCCAAATACGTGTTTGATGAGCATTCCTCAACTTTATCAGTATTTATTGCCACCTTTCCCAACTTCTTTGTCACGTGTTGCTGGCATCAAATTCAAAAGTTAATGATTATTTGCAAAAAAAAAAATGTTTATCAGTTTGAACATCAAATATGCTGTCTTTGTAGCATATTCAACTGAATATGGGTTGAAAATGATTTGCAAATCATTGTATTCCGTTTATATTTACATCTAACACAACTTTCCAACTCATATGGAAATGGGGTTTGTACAACATAATGTTGATTCAAGCTGTTGGAGTGCACTCTGGTGGACCACCATGCCAGTTGGAGGCTTTGTTTGCAGTTTCACAGCAGCAAAATACATAAAACGAGTTTATGGCTCATGCTTGTTTGTACACGCATTTGTCTCTGTCCAGCTTCATAAAGTGTGTGTGTTTTTCTGTCTGTGTATTCTTTTGTGAGGTATGAATCGAGTTCCATGCCTGGCTGCACCCCTGTGCCTGCGGTGTGTGTGTCCCCCCCCCCCCAAACCAATAACCTCATACAGACACGTACACACACTCTGTAAGTTCCATGTTGAAGCCCAGAGCATCTCTGCACACGCAGCCGTGGCTTCTTAATGACTGCCATCTCTCTCTGTGCCACATTATTAATTAGCTCAATGATCCTTGCCGATGGGACCTGCACTACAGATTAGAGCCCTCAAACACTCACACCCCTGGTTTCTGCTGCTCGGCTGGAAGGGGTGGTTGTGGAGAATTATACGGTAATTCCACATCTTTGTCTGCTGGATGTACAGTATGGATTTTTAAGTTAACCTAATTTGTAGGGAACCTACTGATATGGAGTGGGACCTTTTAGGTTGCTAGTTGATGCTGATTTGTTCAGATTTAATATTAATATTCACAGTATCACATTTCAGATCTATTAACTGAACAAACAATGTGTTTTACATTTTACATTCTGAACTCTAATTCAAGTGTAAAAAGATAACTAAGATATTACATATACAGTTGGACTTTATTACGAGGTTACTGTAGTTCGTATTTTCTGTCTTGTGTCCTCTTTGTCAATACATTGCGTCTGGTCTGATTGCTGCGTTCCTCATCGGTTTTTCACAACACAGCTGTCCGTCAATCAGGAAGCTTCCTATGCCAGCACTGTCCTCTTGATCATTGTGTCTTTAGCAGTGTTGGGACTAACGCGTTACTTTGTAACGCGTTACTGTAACGCCGTTAGTTTCGGCGGTAACTAGTAATCTAACGCGTTATTTTTTTTAATTCAGTAATTTAGTTACCGTTACTACATGATGCGTTACTGCGTTATTTTACGTTACTTTTGATGTAGTATCGGCTAGAAACAGAAGCGCTGCGGTGTCTTTCTTCTGAATCTTCCTCTGTCACAAGCCGGAGAGAAGAAAAGAGGCGCGGTCTATGTGTGTGTGGGGGGGGGGGGGGTTTGATCCGCGGTTTGATATATGAAACAAAAAAAAAAGTTGTTGGCACGTTCAGTCCACACACAGCGTGGTCATGGCGAGCGCAATAACGGAGGAGCTTGAACGCCCAGCGCCATTGAATCGGTGTGTTTATAAGTGCAGATTCGGTTGTGCAAAACGAGGGTTTTAAACACATGCTGAACGTGCTTGAACCACGTTACGACATCCCGTCGCGCAACCACTTCAGCAATAAGATTGTGCCAGATCTTTATGAGCAGGAGAAGAAAAAAGTTGTGGATGAACTATCCCGAGCATCATCTGTTGCGCTCATGACAGACGGGTGGACGTCCAGCGGAACTATAAGCGCTCACTTCATCACAGCAGACTGGGAGATGAGAAGACACGCCCCCTCTATGAGAGTCACCTTGCGCAGGTACTGACACAAGCAGTGGAGGAATGGAAGATAAAGATATCCCAGTCACACGTGATAATGCCAAAAATCAAATAATTACAGAGAATGAGGCAGGACTGGGACCACAGATAGGTGCTTTGCACATGTAGTGAATTTGGCATCACAGAAGGGAATCTCAGTCAATAGGATGGAGCGCCTCTTTGGGAGGATCAGGAAGGTTTCTTACTTCCACCCAAGCACAACAGCTGCTCATGTGCTTAAGACAAAGCAAGAAATGCTAAAGCTGCCTGCTCATACATGATGTCCCAACGAGGTGGAACTCCACTTATGATATGTTGGAGCAGCAGGCAGCTATATACTCTGCATTGACCCACAACACCCTGAAGACAAATGTCACCCTGTCTGATGATGATGTGAGAGTGGCAGATGAGGTCCTCTAGGTGCTTAAACCCCTCAAAAGTGTTCCATCTCTACTGAGCACTAAAACTTCACCATCTGTGTCAATGATCCTGCCACTGAAAACAAGTATTCTACAATCCATGGCTCCAAGTGTGGAAGACAGCAGCATCACTCCAGATGTCAGCCTTTATTTCACTACCTAAGTTTCAAGGAAGATGATGTTTCTTCTTATGTTGCACTTAAACTTGTTTTTTATTAATGGTCATTGGTCCAAGTTTAAAGAAAGGAGGAATGCCTTTTTATGTTGCACTGTTTTTCATTAATTATGTTAAAAGGAAAATAAAAATGCATGTCAAGTTGATCAACAGATTGCATTATTCTCCAGTGCAATAACAGTACTGAAATGAAGGCAAAAAGGGCATTAATGGGAGCTTTAAAAAAAAAAGAAGAAAAAAAGAAGTAACTAAATAGTTACTTTTCACAGTAACGCATTACTTTTTGGTGTAAGTAACTGAGTTAGTAACTGAGTTACTTTTGAAATAAAGTAACTAGTAACTGTAACTAGTTACTGGTTTTCAGTAACTAACCCAACACTGGTCTTTAGTGCTATTGACTATATTGTGCTTGTCTTTTGTGCATTTCCATGCTGCTCTAGTATTCTTTTTGCACTCTTATTTTTCATCTGCCTGTTTAGATTCGGTGGTTTTATCAGCCTAATCACTAGTGATCCACTCCTGTCTCCTATGCTGGTGCTTCCTTGTTTTTGGCTTTATTGAGTACTTTTATACATTTTACCTGCATTTGCCTGCCGTCTCTGCATGCTGGGGTCACGTCAACAATACCAACACAGAACATAACATGTCCTTCATGTGCTACATTGCACTTAAAAGATTGCGGCTCCACACATTGCAGATTTTTTTTTTGTCAAGCATATACTAAACATTTTTTACCTAAATTAAGTGTTATATTAGGTCGTTTTTATGTTTTTTATTTATTACATGACAGTATTTGTCTTTTTTTCCTATTTTTATGTTGTGGCAATCACAAAATATAGCCACCAAGCATGACTATCATTTCTGGGTTATCAGTAACTTCTCAGTCAAGGCAATGAAAACATTATTTACTTTCATGTGAAGCAAAGAATAAACCTTGTTATACACTTTATTTTCGACTCAAACTAGGCAGGGCTCGATATTCAGCGGCCGACTTTGTTATGATTCGTTGCTCGGGTCATGTTAGGTTTAGTTTGGTGTTTCCTTAGTTGTTTATTTCTCTTTCAGCACCTTTGTTTGTTTTCTTAGTTGCCATGGGTGCTGATTTTCGTCACCTGCCTCTGATTAGTGGTCGGGACGATCACCTGCTCCCGGTCACTAATCAGAGAACTATTTATTCTTACCTCCCGCAACACTCTGCCTGGCAGTCTTGCTGGCTTCATGCGACAGCTTGAGTTTTGGTTTCTCCGACTTGTCACTAGCCTTTGCTTGTTTCTGTGTTAAGCTTTGCCGCAGTTTCCCGTGCCATCAGCATGTCGGCCTTTTTGTATTTTTTTCCCTCATTTATTAATAATAAAATAGTATCTTACCTGCACACTGCTTTCCTGACGTCCTTTCTGCATCTTGGGGACACGACCACCGCAACCATGCGACCCAGACGTAACAAACTTAATGCAAACGACACTGCTAATGTTGCTAGCTATCTTTGCTGCGATTTTCGAGTTGACCAAGTTTTTTCAGAACAACACATCAAATCAAATCAAATCAACTTTATTTATAAAGTGCCCATGGTTTCAACACAGTGATGCCCAGTTCTAACTGAGAGGGATTACTCCTACTGCCTACGAACACAAAGGCACGTAAAAAAAGGACAAAGTTTTGTTACAATAGCAGTCTTTTTAAAAATGCATGATTTTACTCACCGGCTCAACAGCACTATAACATTATTAAAGTCTTTTATTCTGTGACGTTTCTTTTGTGAATGTGAACATGCAACGTTTGCGTAATACAGCCGACCGTGATAGACTGCTATGAACGCCCGTCATTTATATTTGCGACAAACAGCAAATTTGACAAAGTTAAACTTTACTGATAATTGTGTCAAATTAGCAAATGCTGTGAAAAGATGAACATTTTTAATCAAATTTAATTAAGAGGTGGTTTCGATAAAATTAATGTATTCTTTATTTAAAATACGGATGCTACATATTAATGAAAATATACATGATTTGTAACTATGTCAGATTGTTTGTAGATTAGCCTAATCTTAATCATATATTATTTATTTTTAAGTTAATTTTGCATGAGCAAAGACACTCCAAAAATAAGGACATAAACTGTATATATATATATATATATATATATATATATATATATATATATATATATATATATATATATATATATATATATATACATATATCCATCCATCCATTTTATACCGCTTATTCCCTTCGGGGTCGCGGGGGGCGCTGGAGCCTATCTCAGCTACAATCGGGCGGAAGGCGGGATACACCCTGGACAAGTCGCCACCTCATCGCAGGGCCAACACAGATAGACAGACAACATTCACACTCACATTCACACACTATATATATAAAGTCGTGCTCATAAATTTACATACCCTGAGAGAATTTATGATTTCTTGGTTATTCTTCAGAGAATATGAATGATAACACAAAAACCTTTCTTCCACTCATGCTTAATGGTTGTGTGAAGCTATTTATTGGCAAACAACTGTGTTTACTCTTTTTAAATCAAATTGACGAAAGAAAGTACCCAAATGACCCTGATCAAAAGTTTACATACCCCAGTGACTTTGATCTTATAACATGCACAAAAGTTCACACAATGGCTAATCAAGGTTCCAATCTTCACCTGTGACCTGCTTTTTTTGTAATTAATGTGTGTGTATAAAAGGTCAGTGAGTTTCTGGGCTTCTGACAGACCATTGCATCTTTCATCCAGTGCTGCACAGATGTTTCTGGATTCTGAGTCATGGGGAAGGCAAAATAATTGTCAAAGGATATGCGAGAAAAGGTAATTGAACTGCATAAAACAGGAAAGGGGTATAAAAAAGTATCCAAGGAATTGAGAATGCCAATCAGCAGTGTTCAAACACTGATTAAGAAGTGGAAAATGAGGAATTCAGGTAGACCAGCAAAGATTTTAGCCACAACTGCCAGGAAAATTGTTCGAGATGCAAAGAAAAATCCACAAATAACTTCAGCTGAAATACAGGACTCTCTGAAAAATTGTGGTGTGGCTGTTTCAAGATGAACAATAAGGAGGCACATGAAGAAAAATGGGCTGCATGGCCGAGTCGCCAGAAGAAAGACATTTCTGCGCAAATGTCACAAAGTATCCCGCTTACATTACGCCAAACAGCACTGAGACAAGCCTCAAAACTTCTGGAACAAAGTCATTTGGAGTGATGGCTTTCTTCTGGCGACTCGAGCATGCAGGCCATTTTTCTTCAATGGACGTCGAGTGAATCCAGCATAATATTTTGAGAGTCAAGTCCATAGTGGATCTAACATAATAGTGAGAGTTCAGTCCATAGTGGATTTAACATAATAGTGAGAGTCTAGTCCATAGTGGATCTAACATAATAGTGAGAGTCTAGTCCATAGTGGATCTAACATAATAGTGAGAGTCCAGTCCATAGTGGATCTAACATAATAGTGAGAGTCCAGTCCATAGTGGATCTAACACAATAGTGAGAGTCTAGTCCATAGTGGGGCCAGCAGGAAATCATCTTGAGTGGAGACAAGTCAGCAGCGCAGAGACGTCCCCAGCTGATGCACAGATGAGTGGTCCACCCTGGGTCCTGACTTTGGACATCTGTGGTCACTGAATCTGTGCCCCCGCAGGACAGAAAAGGAGCAGCAGATCAACTGGTCTAAAAGGGGGTCTATTTAAAGGCTCGAGTATACAAATGACTTTTAAGATGGGACTTCTTAAAGTGCTTACAGTATATATATATATGCATGCATGCTTACAGTATATATATATATATATATATATATATATATATATATATATATATATATATATATATATATATATATATATATATACAGGTAAAAGCCAGTAAATTAGAATATTTTGAAAAACTTGATTTATTTCAGTAATTGCATTCAAAAGGTGTAACTTGTACATTATATTTATTCATTGCACACAGACTGATGCATTCAAATGTTTATTTCATTTAATTTTGATGATTTGAAGTGGCAACAAATGAAAATCCAAAATTCCGTGTGTCACAAAATTAGAATATTACTTAAGGCTAATACAAAAAAGGGATTTTTAGAAATGTTGGCCAACTGAAAAGTATGAAAATGAAAAATATGAGCATGTACAATACTCAATACTTGGTTGGAGCTCCTTTTGCCTCAATTACTGCGTTAATGCGGCGTGGCATAGAGTCGATGAGTTTCTGGCACTGCTCAGGTGTTATGAGAGCCCAGGTTGCTCTGATAGTGGCCTTCAACTCTTCTGCGTTTTTGGGTCTGGCATTCTGCATCTTCCTTTTCACAATACCCCACAGACTTTCTATGGGGCTAAGGTCAGGGGAGTTGGCGGGCCAATTTAGAACAGAAATACCATTGTCCGTAAACCAGGCACGGGTAGATTTTGCGCTGTGTGCAGGCGCCAAGTCCTGTTGGAACTTGAAATCTCCATCTCCATAGAGCAGGTCAGCAGCAGGAAGCATGAAGTGCTCTAAAACTTGCTGGTAGACGGCTGCGTTGACCCTGGATCTCAGGAAACAGAGTGGACCGACACCAGCAGATGACATGGCACCCCAAACCATCACTGATGGTGGAAATTTTACACTAGACTTCAGGCAACGTGGATCCTGTGCCTCTCCTGTCTTCCTCCAGACTCTGGGACCTCGATTTCCAAAGGAAATGCAAAATTTGCATGGTTGGGTGATGGTTTGGGGTGCCATGTCATCTGCTGGTGTCGGTCCACTCTGTTTCCTGAGATCCAGGGTCAACGCAGCAGTCTACCAGCAAGTTTTAGAGCACTTCATGCTTCCTGCTGCCGACCTGCTCTATGGAGATGGAGATTTCAAGTTCCAACAGGACTTGGCGCCTGCACACAGCGCAAAATCTACCCGTGCCTGGTTTACGGACAATGGTATTTCTGTTCTAAATTGGCCCGCCAACTCCCCTGACCTTAGCCCCATAGAAAATCTGTGGGGTATTGTGAAAAGGAAGATGCAGAATGCCAGACCCAAAAACGCAGAAGAGTTGAAGGCCACTATCAGAGCAACCTGGGCTCTCATAACACCTGAGCAGTGCCAGAAACTCATCGACTCCATGCCACGCCGCATTAACGCAGTAATTGAGGCAAAAGGAGCTCCAACCAAGTATTGAGTATTGTACATGCTCATATTTTTCATTTTCATACTTTTCAGTTGGCCAACATTTCTAAAAATCCCTTTTTTGTATTAGCGTTAAGTAATATTCTAATTTTGTGACACACGGAATTTTGGATTTTCATTTGTTGCCACTTCAAATCATCAAAATTAAATGAAATAAACATTTGAATGCATCAGTCTGTGTGCAATGAATAAATATAATGTACAAGTTACACCTTTTGAATGCAATTACTGAAATAAATCAAGTTTTTCAAAATATTCTAATTTACTGGCTTTTACCTGTATATATATATATATATATATATATAAACCATATTTTTTTGCAAATAATAATTAATTTAGAATTTCATGGCTGCAACACGTGCCAAAGTAGTTGGGAAAGGGCATGTTCACCACTTTGTTACATGGCCTTTCCTTTTAAAAACACTCAGTAAACGTTTGGGAACTGAGGAGACACATTTTATGAGCTTCTCAGGTGGAATTATTTCCCATTCTTGCTTGATGTACAGTTTAAGTTGTTCAACAGTCCGGGGGTCTCTGTTATGGTATTTTAGGCTTCATAATGCGCCACACATTTTCAATGGGAGACAACTCTGGACTACAGGCAGGCCAGTCTAGTACCCGCACTCTTTTACTATGAAGCCACGTTGATGTAACACGTGGCTTGGCATTGTCTTGCTGAAATAAGCAGGCGCGTCCATGGTAACGTTGCTTGGATGGCAACATATGTTAAGTTTTAACTTGCACTTACAGATGTAGCGACCAACTGTAGTTACTGACAGTGGGTCTCTGAAGTGTTCCTGAGCCCATGTGGTGATATCCTTTACATACTGATGTCGCTTGTTGATGGAGTACAGCCTGAGGGATAGAAGGTCACAGGTTTAGCTGCTTACGTGCAGTGATTTCTCCAGATTCTCTGAACCCTTTGATGATATTACGGACCGTAGATGGTGAAATCCCTAAATTCCTTGCAATAGCTGGTTGAGAAAGGTTTTTCTTAAACTGTTCAACAATTTGCTCACGCATTTGTTGACAAAGTGGTGACCCTCGCCCCATCCTTGTTTGTGAATGACTGAGCATTTTATGGAATCTACTTTTATTCCCAATCATGGCACTCAACTGTTCCCAATTTGCCTGTTCATCTGTGGGATGATCCAAATACGTGTTTGATGAGCATTCCTCAACTTTATCAGTATTTATTGCCACCTTTCCCAACTTATTTGTCACGTGTTGCTGGCATCAAATTCTAAAGTTAATGATTATTTGCAAAAAAAAAAAAAATGTTTATCAGTTTGAACATCAAATATGTTGTCTTTGTAGCATATTCAACTGAATATGGGTTGAAAATGATTTGCAAATCATTGTATTCCGTTTATATTTACATCCAACACAATTTCCCAACTCATATGGAAACGGGGTTTGTATATTTACATATGCATATGTGTGTGTGTATATATATATGTGTGTGTGTGTGTGTGTGTGTGTGTGTGTGTGTGTGTGTGTGTGTGTGTGTGTGTGTGTGTATATATATATATATTTATATATATATATAAATATGCATATGTGTGTGTGTATATATACATATATATCAATCCATCCATCCATTTTCTATCGCTTATTCCCTTTTGGGGTCGCGGGGGGCGCTGGAGCCTATCTCCGCTACAATCGAGCGGCATGCGGGGTACACCCTGGACAAGTCGCCACCTCATCGCAGGGCCAACACAGATAGACAGACAACATTCACACTCACATTCACACACTAGGGCCAATTTAGTGTTGCCAATCAACCTATCCCCAGGTGCATGTCTTTGGAGGTGGGAGGAAGCCGGAGTACCCGGAGGGAACCCACGCAGTCACGGGGAGAACATGCAAACTCCACACAGAAAGATCCCGAGCCCGGGATTGAACCCAAGACTACTCAGGACCTTCGTATTGTGAGGCAGATGCACTAACCCCTCTCCCACCGTGCTGCCCTATACATATATATATATAAATATATATTTATGTATATATATATATATATATATATATATATATATATATATATATATATATATATATATATATATATATATATATATATATATATATATATATATACACGCATATAAAGGGCTACAAAAAGTCCATCAGTGTTTTACGCTGTTAGCAGAGGTGGGACCAAGTCATTGCTTTGCAAGTCACAAGTAAGTCTCAAGTCTTTACCCTCAAGTCTCGAGTCAAGTCCCGAGTCAAGACAGGGCAAGTCCGAGTCAAGTCCAAAGTCAAGACTGGAAAGTCTCAAGTCAAGTCCCAAGTCCTGCATTTTGAGTTTCGAGTCCTTTCAAGTCATTTAACCACAGACTAATATATTTACACAGATTGTGTATGCTTTTAAAACGCTGTATTTATTTATTAAAACAAGTGCATTTGAAATTGCAGGGAAAAAGATAGTGCTGACATTGCACTTCAAAATAGCACTATTAACCAGTCATTTTAAACATGTAACTCATTCCTTTACAGAATAAACACATTTGAAAAAAACAAGTGCAACTGTACTTATTTGCACAAAAGTGTTAAGATTGTATTTCCATGGCATATTGCATTGTAACTAGTTCCACAGCAGTTTCTATCCTGTTCTTACCTTATCTCATTGATCTCATCTCATACTGTATGTGTGTTTATGTGTGCGTACACATGAAAAACATAACAAATATATGAACATAACAATGAACAGAGTTGTACTTTTTAGATGTCAGGACCCTATGCAATATGTACACATATTCTTAATATAGTATACATTTTAACTGACCTTTATTTGACTATGTTTGTCTTTTTGTAGGTGGCTAAAATACGCGGTGCTGCTGACTGCCGTCTAACGTTACGTTACTGTGTGTGATACATTGACTAACGTAATGTTACTGTGTGTGATACATTGACTAACGTAATGTTACTGTGTGTGATACATTGACTAACGTTACGTTACTGTGTGTGATACATTGACTAACGTAACGTTATGTATAGGTACCTCATGAAACCCTGCTTAAAAAAAAATCACTTGACAAAAAGTATGAATAAGGTAGCAAACTGCAGTGGACGCAACAGATTGCCGTGTTTGCAATGACGTTATAACCATAGACATCTTATAAGTAGACGCAGCATTGGTTGCTGTGACGTGAGCAATTTGCCCGCCATCTTGAAGTGCTGATGAGGAGCCGGCGAGCAGCCTAAACTGACAGTTGAAAGGTAGAAAACAAAGATGGTGTTCAGCGTTTTCCTGCTCAAATGAGCGGACTGTTGAAAATAGGAATCGGGGGATTACTTTTCACAAGTAAGATTTAACATTAACGTACTATTGGTTGTATTTTATGAAAATAATATTACCACAGAGTTGAGAAGGATCAAAGATCTTCAATATTTGTATGTGAAAATCACAAAGAAATATTCTTGGGGAGGATGACCCGCCTACAGGGGTTTGGTTTACAAACTTTCAGCCCCACCTAAAACAAAATTCACCAGCCACTACTGATTATGATGCATTCTCATTTTAGGCAAAGTATAAGACAATACTTTCTTAACAGTATAATTGTAACCAGGAATCAGTCTTCAAGTAACAATATTCAAATACTAACATTGTTGGGTTAAACAGAATTTGGTTTTATTCTGAATCCAGTGAAACAGATTGGTGGTTTTAGCTGATATGAAGACTTTCAGGTGTTTATATATGTTTAAGTATTTGGCAGACGCTTTTATCCAAAGCGACTTACATAAAATAATACATATAAAACAATCACTGCAAACATTATCATTTAAGGGAAGAATGTAATAGAAAATATCAATACAAAGTGTCAAGACAGAATAAACTCTCTGCTGCTGAAGCAACAGAGATACAGTCTATAGGTCCCTAAGATATATAGATATCTAATGTATTCATACATTGTTTATGTAGGATACACGCATATGTATATATAACCTAATCATATTGTTTCTTCAACTTAAAAATAGCTTACCGTTTTTTTTCCCCTTCTCTGGGATTATATTCCCAGTTTTGATCTCGGACGTCTGTTCACTTATAGCGTATAAGAATATTATATTACTGTTAAGCAAACTATGAATAATAAAACACGCCAAAACATGTGTCTGTTACACACGTATGACAAAAAAGGGGGTGAAAATCAGTGGTATTCAGTGAGGTAAAATGAATTAAATGCGCTGACAGTTCATTGCTCCTGCCAAATGAATTGCACTGAGTGGAGCGGATCACCACTCCGTCTACTTATAAGATGTCTATGGTTATAACGTTAGCAGTGAGTTTGCAGCCTCACTGATTTAACTACACAGCAAATAAAAGTCACGTTACTTAGCCAATAAACGTTATCTTACATTGAAAACGTACCCTTCTTTGTGCAACTTCAAATGTCGAACGAAGTTGGAAGTTGTTGCGTCTCCGTCTGTAATATTCGAACTGCGTGATTTGCATACGGCAATTCGTTTTTTGTTGACCAAGTCGTAGTTTTTATACCCGAACGAAACCAACTTTAACATAATTGTTTATCACTGGCACGTTGTTGGACCAACTCTTGTTCATTGGTTGTCCTGCAATTTGATTGGATGAATGCTGTGTGATGAAAACAACGTAGTTCTAATTTGATTGGCTGTTGTACTGACAGCACACCAGCTGACAGGAATAACACGCTGATAGACAGACGAAGAAAATGAAAAATACGGACCGCTCCCAAATAACTTTTTAAGCTTTGGATTTTGGGGAAAGTGGCAAGTCATGTCAAGTCATGTCAAGTCAAAAGGCTCAAGTCCAAGTGAAGTCACAAGTCATTGATGTTAAAGTCTAAGTCGAGTTGCAAGTCTCTTTACATTTTGTCAAGTCGAGTCTAAAGTCATCAAATTCATGACTCGAGTCTGACTCGAGTCCAAGTCATGTGACTCGAGTCCACACCTCTGGCTGTTAGTATATATGGAATGTAGTAACAGACACATTCATAATAACATGTAATATTTACATATTGTGGTCTTTTTAAGCATGCAGTGGTATATTAACTTAACAGTTGCATCACAACGTTTGCTATTTCCTTAATCAACAACACTGCTAATTATAACAGACATCATAAGAGCCATCAAAAACTACTTTGGGACAAATGATGATCCAGAATCTTATCTTTTGAGCCTGAGTATAAGGAGGATGGGCCTCAAGTTTTAGAAGCTGTGTGCTTAACAGATCCAGCTCTAGTGAAACACTAAGCATCATGCCACAGTATTGCTGAGTGCTTAACAAGAAATACAATCCATGACCATAATCAAACAATCACTTACTCTACAATGTCTGCTCTCACTGGGATGCTAACTGATGGGATATTCATATCTTCCCGTTTGGATGAATAATTAATCAAAACCCACCCGGAGGTTGAATAAACAAAACAAAAAAAAGAGCGTTTGTTCATGTCTTTCTCGCCATCTCCGGGTTTAAATTGAATGACAAAGTTTACCAACTTCTCGGTTTATGGCTATAACCTGTTACTATCTCAGTGAGAGACATTATTTATAACCCAGAAACAAGTTTCACCAGCTCAGTGACGACGTGCTAGCTCATATGTCAACATAGCAGCACAAGCTATAGTTAGCTCTTTCTTATCACAGCACCGCTAAAAATAGTTTGTCTGCGTCAGTGGTTACAATAACAATATTGCTAAGACTTGGTTAATATCCAGGTCCATCCATCCATCCATCCATTTTCTACTGCTTAATCCCTTCGTGGTCGCGGGGGGCGCTGCAGCCTATCTCAGCTACAATCGGGCGGAAGGCGGGGTACACCCTGGACAAGTCGCCACCTCATCACAGGGCCAACACAGATAGACAGACAACATTCACACTCACATTCACACACTAGGGCCAATTTAGTGTTGCCAATCAACCTATCCCCAGGTGCATGTCTTTGGAGGTGGGAGGAAGCCGGAGTACCCGGAGGGAACCCACGCAGTCACGGGGAGAACATGCAAACTCCACACAGAAAGATCCCGAGGACTGCTCAGGACCTTCGTATTGTGAGGCAGACGCACTAACCCCTCCTCCACCGTGCTGCCCAATATCCAGGTCACAAGACCTAAATAGGGTATTGTTGGCGGTTTTTGGATGTTTTTAAAAGGGCTTTTTGGCTGTAATAATGTACTCCCATTAGCTGCATTGTTAGCCACCTGGCCATATTTTACGAATAAAAAAAATAAAAAAAATAATTTGCTATTTTCTTACATAGGAATTGTAAATGATAAGCAAAATTTCCTCAAAAAAGTGCAGTTCCCTTTTAAGGCTTTGGGCTATTTTCTAATGGTGATTCCACACACATTAAAATATATGGGCTCCATCACACCCCTCCTTCCTCTTGCCATTGTTCATTTGTTTTCTTTTTTTTCGGTTTCCCCCAATCTTCATAAAATTCTCCATCAGAGGGCTCGGTCCCGGTGACTTGCAAATCAACATTAATAATTATAGCCAGAAGAGGAAAGGGGGGGGGGCCTAGGTGAGGAAGGAGAAGGGGGGGGGGGGGGGGGGGGCTGTCTCTCCAGATGCCTCACAATTGCCGAGTAAATGAACATAAATGTCACTGTCAAACTGAAATGAAGAAAAAATGTGTCATGGAAGCCAAGTCCTCTGGAGTTGGAGGACAGCAGGACATGTTTTGCATAAGAAGGGGTTAGTGCCCAAGGAGGAGAAAGTTTACCCTTGAAAGAAGAAGTGGTAAGTAAAGTGTTCAAATAAACACCTCAGAGTCATGAGGAAAATCATTTTGACGTCGTAGGAATAAACTACTTTGTAAAGTTTGCCAGACCTTTTTATAGTCATGTGACACAACTATCAGATGTTGATGTTTGTTTCTGCTGATGCTCTCTCATGACCGTAACTTGTAATGCTTGACGAGTGCAAAGTGGCAAAGGTTTGTGGGTGTGCAAGGTGGCAAAGGTTTGTGGGTGCGTTATGCATGCCCAGGCATATATATGCAAGCCGCACAGTCGCTCCAAGGTGACAGCGAGGTGTGTTGTGATTATTGACTCTGTGACCTCGCTTTGACCCCGGCGGTGAAGCGAGTAAAGGGCAGGGAGTTAGTGTGTGCTGCAGCGCCTGTCATGCCCGTCAATACGCTGATGAATGGATGTGGCGGTTATTAAAGCAGAATTAAAGTGGGGAGGGGGGGAGCGGGATAAATGATGGCGCAAATGGTTGTGCAGTAGAGACTGTGGAGCCGGATGGCACAGCATCAGTGTCATCAGTCTTTATTACCCTCCAGGGAGGAGAGGGAGGAGACAGGGAGCGGTCAGCGCCGTGCACCCCCACCCCAACCTCAGCCCTTGCACCCAGGTATAGCAACCAGCACATACATCACCAATATGCGCCAACACATCCAAGCAAGCCAACATTGGATTCCCCCACATTTACTTTTGTAAATGTATTGCATATGTTGACACATACCACGGTGAACTCTCATAGGCACTGATTTTTTAGTTTAGCACCTCTCTGTGTGCAATTTTTACTTTCCACCCACAGTCTGAATGCTTCTGTATAAATGTATATAGTATAATATTTAAACAACACATTCAGAACATTCGTTCTCAGGACTGGACTGTGCACCTTACCTTCTTTTGCACTATTTTTCTTTTCCTATGTTTTGCATATTTGTAGTCTGTCGCACTGATACTGGAGTTGCTTTTAATCTCATTGTACCTGTGTATAGTGACAATAAAAGGCATTCTATTCTACACTGTACACTTTTGCAGTTACGCAATACCCAAATACAGCCTGTAATTGTAATATCTATTTTAAACACCTTTGGCTTCTCTGCATTCTCCTTGCTCCTTCTCCCCTATATTTTCCCTCCTCCATTTTCCCCTCTCACCAAGAAAGTGGAGGACCCCCACCGCTATCAATCATGGCGAAGTCACCCAGCACAGCAGCACACTCAGGGCAGCGTACAGATAAGCTGGTTAGAAGGCAAGAGCGGTGGCAGAGGGAAGGGGAGGCTGCACTGGGTTCACTGCACAGTCAAGAGTGGGCACGCTCACCACAAAGGGGCGGGGCCAGCGACGGATGGGCGAGCCGGTTCCATTGGCGAAGCCCCCGTGAGAACCACCCCCTCGCCAGAGAGATGTGCATGCATACAGATGTGTGCGCGCGCCATTGATATTCTCCCCCTGTGTTGCTGCTGCTGCTTCACAGACCTTCTTTTTTCCTAATTAGAGGTTTATTTATTGATACCCCAGTTAATGTCTCTGCTCGTTTTGCAATAGTTTTGTCTCCATTACCCTGAAAACTCATTTACCAGAGTATTTGGAGTAGCTTCCCTAGTTTGTGAGCACCTCCAAACTCACCTCTCTCCCCTATAGCTCATTTATCACCTCATTCTTTTTAGTGTCTTTTTGTCTACATATACAATCAGGGATAAAACCAACAAACACCAGCGGTTGACGTGTAGTTCAGTCTACATTGGCATTTGGTAGCTCATAGATTTCCTCGCACATTCAACACTTGGAACAAAATATTGATCAACTGCATTCAAAGCAAGTGATAAATGACAACAGTGCTCTTGTAAGGACACACACAGCAATACATGTAAGTACACTCTGCATTTGATCAAATACGTTTATTGTATTACCCGAGTGAAACAAACCCATCTTTTAATAATCCTATCTCTGTGCATTCTGGTGAAAAATAGCTGCAGCTATGTCGCCAACTCTCTGGCATATTAACAACATCGAGAATCTCTATAGAAGGGAAATAGTCCTTCCAGCAACTTCAAGGTTGGTTGGCAAATCATTAATTTGTATTACACCACAGTACGTGTCATGCATAAATTATGAATTCATTACTCTCTTCGAGGATTCCATGCACATGCTGTTTTGGGGTTTGCTCCATGCACAACTGCAAAAGCAAAGACATGCTTTAGCTTCACGGAGGATAATTACAGTGCATGATGTCTTTAATTTAATCAGTGTTTTCTGTATTTTGTACAAATCAGTTTAACAGATGTCAGATGCATGTTTTTATGTGAACATGTTTGGCTCTAGGCAGTACAGATTGTGTACTGAGTTGCAAGTGTAATTCTGATGAAGTCTGTCAAGATAGGGTAAATGAATACACATATCAATAAAGTGAAAAAGAAACCTACCACACAGGCGGCATATGTTTTTAATCTGATTTAAAACGGAACATTTCTGTGGTATATTTTGATAGTTCTTAAACGCATCTTGATGATCTCATTAGGGTTGGCCATCGATTGGAACAGAGTGACATACTAATTCTCCCGCAATTGTTCAATTGTTATCATTTCTTTCTTTCATAGTTCTTTTTATTGATTTCACATTCACATTAACAACAAATTCAAACCCTCTTCATCCCCTACCCCTGCTGTCACTCAAAACAAAAACAATAAACAAAAGTAAGAGTACAAAAGTACCCAGAGTAAAAAAATAAAAAAGTTCAATACAAGGCACTTAAGACAAAGTAATTGAAAGCTGAAACACACTCTAGAAGCAGCATGACAAGGCCTGAAACGTCGGCAGTCATATTTAGGTACATGTCTAGGGCTCTTCCTGCACTTGTGTAGAGGATTGGTCAAAAAAAGTCAAAAAAGGTCTCCACACTTTAAAAAAATTGTTTTCAGAGCCCCGTAATGTATATTTTCTTTTCTTGAGCTTCAGGTTTGCTAGCACGTCCCTTATCCAGTGGGAGACTGAGGGTGGGACAGCCTCCTTCCACTTCAACAATATCAGGCGGCGTGCGAGGAGGGTGGTAAAGGCAACTATTTTGTGACCCCCTACAGGTAGTTCCATCCCTTCAGGAATGATTCCAAATACAGAATTTTAAGGGTTTGGATCAATTTGAATTGTTAAGACCGTAGAGAGTGCTTCGAAGATGGATTTCCAGTACCCCCAATTGTTATCATTTCAATTCCAAGTTTTGATGCCTGACTGGAAGAAAGAAATGGTAGCTAAACAACGACGAATAACCAAACAACGACAAATAAATAGCTGCCACCAACTAAGAAGAAATAATAGATATCATACATATCATGCAACCAAACAATTACACAAGGCGACTCGGTAAAGAATCTGGGTATCATCTTCGACCCAACTCTCTCGTTTGAGTCACACATTAAGAGTGTTACTAAAACGGCCTTCTTTCATCTACGTAATATCGCAAAAATTTGTTCCATTTTTACATCAAATCCAAATACCGCACCTGCCTTGTTTTAGGTGTGCAATATAGAGCCTTGTTTGCCTGTGGCATCCCAAACGCGGGGACGGACATACGCTCCTCCGCGGTGCTCAGGGAGTCGTTGGCTACCCGGCACGCTGAGTTAGCCTGCACTGTGCGCGCTGCAGGCAAGAGCAGATCGGCGGCGGTCCACGGATCCTTGTGGTGATGAATCGGGCGAGTTTGCCTCGACTGTCGTTGTCCGCAGCGGGTCCTCGGCCGTGCCATGTTACTGTTTTGTAGGCAAAGGGACATGGCAGGAAGTTTGTCCCGTTGTTCTTGCTGCATGGAAGGAGACAGGAAGAACTCATCAATCAATCAATCAAAGTTTACTCATATAGCCCTTGATCACAAATGTCTCAAAGGGCTGCACAAGCCACAACGACAGATTCCAAATCAGGGCAAACAAAACCTCAGCCCAATGGGAACAACGAGAAACCTTGGAAGGGACCGCAGATGTGGTCTGATTTTCGAGATAAAAGAAAGGAAGGACAATTTAATTTTTTATTTTATTTATTTATTTTTTTCCCAAGATGGCGGCGCGCACAGACGCAGCGGCTTACGGCTCTCCATTTCAGTGCTCTTTCTTCCTTCTTTTCTTCATATTTTTTTTCCTTTTGTGCACCACCTGTACTGCAAACACCCGGTACACCCGCCAGTCACTCTTGGATATCGGTAACTCGCACCAGATATCTGTTTCGAGCGACTTTCACCACGAGCACAACATCCCAGATGACATAGCGAGAGCACAGGGCTCTCCGTGGTTTGTTGTCGGGTCTGGGAGACGGCGCAGACGGAGGAGGGAGAGGAAGCAGAAGCGTGGCCGCAGGTCCGGCGTCTTGCTCAGGCTTAGGAAACAACCCCACAAGCCACCTCTATCGAGCCTGTTCCTCTCTAATGCCAGATCCCTTGTACAGAAGATGAACGACCTGGAGTTACAACTTGCTGGAAACCGCTATGTTCGGGACTGTTGTGCTATGTTTATCACCGAAACCTGGCTTCACCCGGAAATACCCGATGCTAGCATGCAGCTAGCCGGACGCACTCTGCTCCGCCGGGACAGAACTAAGGACTCCGGTAAGAGCAGAGGAGGGGGGCTCTGTATCTACGTGCATGAGAACTGGTGCAACAACGGGACAATCACTGAACAGCACTGTTGCCCGGACGTGGAGTACATGTCTGTTAGATGTCGGCCTTTTTTTCTCCCGAGAGAGCTGTCTGTTGTTATCATCACGGCTGTGTATATTCCACCGGACGCCAAAGTAAACACAGCGCTCTCTCTTCTGCTGAACACCGTCCACGAACAGCAGCGGGCCGGCCCCGACGGTGTTCATATCATAGCAGGGGATTTTAATAAGGCCAATCTGAAGACTGTACTCCCTAAGTTCTACCAGCACGTGAAGTGTTCTACAAGGGGCAAGAACACCCTGGACCACGTGTATACCAACATAAAGCACGCGTACAGAGCTACACCCCTCCCCCAGCTTGGACAGTCAGACCATCTTTCCCTCCTGCTCTCTCCTACCTACACCCCCATCAGACGCCAGGCCAGGCCTATCACAAAGACTGTTATGACCTGGCCTGACGATGCACTCCCCAAATTTCAGGACTGCTTCCAACACACAGACTGGGACCTCTCCCAACAACAGGAGCTGGAGACAGCCACAGGAACGGTGCTGGACTACATAAAGTTCTGCATCGGGAATGTGACTGTGGAAAAAACCATCCGGGTTTACCCCAACAAGAAACCCTGGATGACCAGCCAGGTCCGCACACTCCTCAGGGCCCGCGACGCAGCCGCGGTCAGGGGACAGGGCACTGTACAGTGTTGCTAGAGCCGACCTGAAGAGAGGGATTAAAAAAGCAAAGGCGGACCACAGGAGGTGCATAGAGTCCCATCTGTCCAGCAAAAACTCACGGGAGGTGTGGCGGATCAGAGTGCGACACTGGCAGAGGAGCTTAACTGTTTCTTTGCCCATTTCGAAACCCCCCAGCGACACTCATCTGCTCCAGCTCTGCCCCCGCCACCACCGGGCTCCGGCACCACTCCACTCACTGTACAGGAGCACAGTGTCAGACGAGTGCTCCTGGCTGTGAACCCCAGGAAGGCTACCGGACCAGACGGAGTACCTGGAAAGGTGCTCAGGACGTGCGCCCACCAGCTCGCTCCCCCCCTCACCAGGATCTTCAACCTCTCCCTGGCTCAGGCAGTCATCCCATCCTGCCTGAAGTCATCTACAATAATCCCGGTGCCGAAGAAGTCTCCCATCACCAGCCTGAATGATTACCGACCAGTGGCCCTCACTCCGGTAATCATGAAGTGCTTCGAACGACTTGTTCTCCAGCACATCAAGGACCATATCCCTCCAGACTTCGACCCCCACCAGTTCGCATACCGGGCGAACAGGTCCACAGAGGACGCCATCGCTGTTGCTCTCCACTCTGCTCTGAACCACCTGGAGCAGCAGCAGAGCTATGTCCGGATGCTCTCTGTGGACTATAGCTCTGCCTTCAATACAATAATCCCGGACAGACTCTGCAATAAACTGGACACTCTTGGCCTCCCCCCTCTCACAAACGCCTGGATAAGGGACTTCCTAACGGACCGACCCCAGAATGTGAGACTTGGCCCGCACCTCTCATCCTCCCGCACGCTGAGCATCGGCTCCCCACAGGGCTGTGTGCTGAGCCCCCTCCTCTACTGCCTCTACACCCATGACTGCAGTCCGGCCCACAGTGACAACCTTACCGTCAAGTTCGCCGACGATACCACAGTGGTCGGGCTCATCTCCAGGGGTGACGAGGCTGCCTACAGAGAGGAGGTCCTGAAGCTGACGGCCTGGTCTTCGGAGAACAACCTCGCTCTCAACACCAGCAAGACCAGAGAGATCATCGTCGACTTCAGGAGGAGCAGCACCGACCCTGCCCCCCTCTACATCAACGGCGAGCGTGTAGAGAGGGTCCACACCTTCAGGTACCTTGGAGTCCACATCTCTAATGACTTCTCCTGGACAGTCAACACCACATCAATCATCAAGAAGGCTCAGCAGCGGCTACACTTCCTTAGAGTCCTCGGGAAGTACAACCTGAAGCCTGACCTGCTGCTGACCTTCTACCGCTCGTCCATCGAGAGCCTGCTGACCTACTGTATTACGGTATGGTACGGCAGCTGCACTGCAGCAGACAGGGAGAGGCTGCAAAGAGTGGTCAAGACGGCTCAGAAGATCATCGGCCGCCCTCTCCCCTCTCTGACGGACATCTACACCTCCCGCTGCCTCAACAGAGCCAGTGCCATCATCAAGGACAGCACCCACCCTGGCTCTGACCTGTTCCACCTGCTGCCTTCTGGGAAGCGCTACAGGTGCATTAAAACCAAAACAAACAGGCTAAAGAACAGCTTCTTCCCCAGGGCCATAACCATCCTGAACGGACTGCCCCATTGTCCCTCATAACTGCCTTCTCTTCGGTGCAATAACCCATTCCACCAACCACCCTGTTTTTGTTTTGTTTTTTCATGTATATATTCATTTCACACCATATTCATTGCACTTCTATATTTTTTATATTTTTATATATTTGCACATTGTTTTTCTAGCATGCACACATCGCACTGTATGGAATGGCCTCAATCTCGTTACCTTGCGTAATGATAATAAAGCTGATTCTGATTCTGATTCTGATTCTGAAACCAGTAGTTTACAATGAGGTCAGGATCAAGGTTAGGTCTTTTGAGCAGAGGATGAATGACCGCTTTTTTGAGTGCTAGGGGAACAGTACCAGAGGAAAGTGATAAGTTAATAATATTTAGCACTGATGGTCCCAATATTACAAACAATTCCTTGAGTTTCCCAGGAAGTGGATCAAGTAAACATGTTGTGTCCCATTTACAAGTCGCAGGAGTTCCTCTAATGTTATTTCTCCAGAAAAAGAGAAATTATTTTGGAGGGCAATATCCGTCGTATCTGCGTTACTAGAACCCAGTTGGAGCTGGAACACGTTATCTTTAATCTACTTTCTAATGAGTTCGAATTTCTTAGTAAATCATTTCATAAAGTCATCAGCTGAGTGGTTGGAGCTACTGGGGGGACTCCCTTGTTGGGTTAGCTATACTACTGTATTGATCAAATATTGGGGATATTTTTTATTGAGGTTAGGTTAGGTTAGGTCAGGGCTAAGGTTAAAGTTTTCATTGGATATTAGTGCGGCCCCTCCAACTATACAAGTGCCAATATGTGCACTTGTATAGTTAGGAGGAGATGCCTCGTTAAGCGGGAAAAATTAATCTGGTTTTAGCCAAGTTTCGCTGAGACCAATGACGTTAAAATTGTTTTCTCTAATGACCTCATTAACTAATAACTTTTTGGGAGACAATGATCTGATGTTTAAAAAGCCGATATTATAGGTAACGGGCTGTTTTAAGACATTTTTATTAATGGTATCCGTAGTACTAATATTAATAACGTTACATCTATTTTGGGCAGTGCCCCTTAAATAATTTCGATCACACCTAGGAATTGATATCATGGGGATCTTTAAATTATTTGCTTGGTGCTGTGATACATTTAACACGTTATAATTTGCCACCTCAGGAGAATGCATGTTCACCTCTGGACAGTCACAACTGAAACAACATTATGTGAGTTATGTATTATTCTATGAGAAATGCTACGTGTGCAGGAATTTTCCAGCCTGGCGCTGATTCATTCCAGCTTAACTGATTCCTCACTCGGGCTAACAGACACTGTAATTGCCTGTGTCCGTGCTTGCTCTAGTGTAGTTAGTCAAGCTTGACTCAAATAGTAGTCTATGTTTTTGGAAAGAATGATGGCTCCTTCCCGTTTAGGGTGAAGGCCGTCCCTCCCAAGCAAGCCCGGTTTGCCCCAGAAAGAGGGTCAATTATCAATAAAGAATAGTCCCTGTTCTCTGCAAAAATGAGCCAGCCACTTGTTAATCGAGGCTAATCTGCTATACATCTCATCATTACCTCTCCCAGGCAGGGGGCCATAGACAAGTACTCGATGCCGCAAAATCTTTCTAGCGAGATTACAAGTCCGAGCTATGTTCCTCATTGTAATCTCTGACTGTCTCATCCTAGTGTCATTGGAGCCAGCGTATACAACTATGTCCGCGTAGCTAGTGGTACGATTAGCCTGTCGTACGTGTTTACTTGGCCTGTTGTGAGTCAGCTCCCTAGACTAGCTTCAATATCAGGTTCTTTGGCCTCAGGAATACACTTAATTATGGGTGGTTTACTAAACTGTATGTTCTGGGTGATGGAGTCCCCTATGACTAAGGTGTGGCATCTGGTAGACTGGACTGTAGGACTAGCTGAAGGGCTAAATCTATAATGCCTCTCAACCGGTTCTTAGGAAACCCTAAGTGGTCCTGATAAGGCAACATCTCAGCAACTCTCTGGAGCCCGTTGCGGTCGTCCCACCAAGCCCCTAAGCTCTAGTGATGTGCGATACTACTGATATTCTTTCCAATCAAATTCAGGCTGGTATCGGCGATACCAATCCGATACTGATACTTTGTGTAAATATTTCTAATGTGTCTGGTAAAATTTGCTGCTCTTGGGGAATTATCTTCAAGCGCTTCAATCTTATTCAAATTCAGCTCTGCATGTATTATCTCCAAATAGTCTGCAAAACAAGTATACACACACTTGTTTTATAATAATGAGTGACTCGTTTTAATTGCGAGTTGTTTTCTTGCTTGCGCAATACGTACTTAATACGTACATACGTAATTATAAGATCTATATAAGGCTTTTAATTTTTTGTGGCTCCAGAGTGATTTGTGTTTTTGTTTGTTTGGTTCAATATGGCTCTTTCAACATTTTGGGTTGCCGACCCCTGTCCTCGATGCTCCTAAATGTTATGTATTACCCAACACCATTGTTATGGATGGTAAGTATCTTTGAATAATGATCTCCTTTAAATGATTTTCTACATAAAGCTCTGTTCTTGTTGAATTGATCTTGTATTCAGTGTATGTTCTCTCGTGAGTTCTCTAATTTCTGCAATTACATTGTTGTATTAACCTAAAAATACACTGTATAAGCTAAAAAAAAAATACACATCCCATTCCTAAAAACATGGATGCAAACTAATTATCTATCCGCCCTGGTAGCTGTTTACAATTTGCCACCCTGCTAAACAACACTCAACAATTGTTGTTACACATTAATGATGGATGTAATAGTTCAGGTTCATTGAACTGCTTTGACCAAACAAAATGATATGGTGCTTTCTTTGGGGGTTCTTGTTTCGCTATGGTCAAACTAATGCAACTTTTTTAATATGCAGGTAATTGTCCGTGATCGGATTTGTCATCAATATGGACGATCTTATGCAGATGATTCCAAAACTGCTCCAAAATAACAGCTACCACCTTCGAGCCCTGAAAAAAACGGCAGCCTAGTGATTACATCACAAGGCACTTTTGGTTTATTAAAGTAGTTATTTTCTCTATTTTGTAAAATGCCTATTACCACTGTGTAGAGCGCTATATAAATATGAGTTGTTATAAGATAGTGTTATTATATATATATATATATATATATATATATATATATATATATATATATATATATATATATATATATATATATATATATATGCATATATCATCATTATTTATTACACAACATCAATGTTATGAATGGTAAGTATCTTTGAATAATGATTCCTTTAAATTATTTTCTAGATAAAGAGATTTAGCCCAATGAGTACCACTATTCATGAAGAAAGGTGTAGAGAAGGTTATAAAAAGGTAAATAGGTTAAATGGTATAAAGGTATATATTATAAATAGAAGACAGTATATGTGAGAGAGAGTTTCAATTCCCACCTCCGAATGAACTTTGAACATGTCACGAGGGAGGCGCTGGGTACTGAGTGGTTCTTTTCTTTAAGAAGGGGAACTGGAGGGTGTGTTCCAACTATCGTGGGATCCCACTCCTCAGGCTTCCCGGTCAGGTCTATTCAGGTGTACTGGAGAGGCGGCTACGCCAGATAGTCGGACCTCGGATTCAGGAGGAACAGTGTGGTTTTAGTCCTGGTCGTGGAACTGTGGACCAGCGCTATACTCTCTACAGGGTCCTTGAGGGTGCATGGGAGTTTTCCCAACCAGTCTACATGTGCTTTGTGGACTTGGAGAAGGCATTCGACCGTGTCCCTCGGGAAGTCCTGTGGGGTGTGCTCAGTGAGTATGGGGTATCAGACTGTCTGATTGTGGCGGTCTGCTCCCTGTATGATCAGTGTCAGAGCTTGGTCCGCATTGCCGGCAGTAAGTCGGACCTGTTTTCAGTGAGAGTTGGACTCTGCTAGGGCTGCCCTTTTTCACCGATTCTGTTCATAACTTTTACGGACAGAATTTCTAGGCGCAGTCAGGGCATTGAGGTGATCCGGTTTGGTGGCTGCAGGATTAGGTCTCTGCTTTTTGCAGAAGATGTGGTCCTGATGGCTTCATCTGGCCAGGATCCTCAGCTCTCACTGGATTGGGTTGCAGCCGAGTGTGAAGCGACTGGGATGAGAATCAGCACCTCCAAGTCCGAGTCCATGGTTCTCTCCCGCAAAAGGGTGGAGTGCCATCTCCGGATTGGGGAAGAGATATTTCCCCAAGTGGAGGAGTTCAAGTACCTCGGCGTCTTGTTCACGAGTGAGGGAAAAGTGGATCGTGAGATCGACAGGCGGATCGGTTCAGTAATGCAGACACTTTATCGATTCGTTGTGGTAAAGAAGGAGGTGAGCCGGAAGGCAAAGCTCTCAATTTACTGGTCGATCTACGTTCCCATTCTCACCTATGGTCATGAGCTTTGGGTTATGACCGAAAAGACAAGATCACGGGTACAAGCGGCCGAAATGAGTTTCCTCCGTCGGGGCTATCTCTAAGGCTCTCCCTTAGAGATAGGGTGAGAAGCTCTGTCATCCAGGAGGAGCTCAAAGTAAAGCCGCTGCTCCTCCACATTGAGAGGAGCCAGATGAGGGGGTTCGGGCATCTGGTCAGGATGCCACCTGGACGCCTTCCTGGGGAGGGGTTTAGGGCACGTCTGACCGGTAGGAAGCCACGAGGAACACCCTGGACAAGTTTGGAAGACTTTGTCTCCCAGCTGGCCTGGGAATGCCTTGGGATCCCTCGGGAGGAGCTGGATGAAGTGGCTGGGGACAGGGAAGTCTGAGCTTCTCTGCTTAGGCTGCTGCCCCCGCGACCCAACTTCGGATAATCGGATGTGATTAATGTGTTTGAAAAATACCTGTCTACAGTCTAGTCTGAATATTGTGTACTCTTGTTAAAATCACTTTGAATATTAGAATATTAAAATTCATTTGCACTGTATCATTGCTACAAATATTAGGTTTGCATTTTTTTAAAACACGTGAAAATCAGTTAAATACTGAGAAAGTTATGATGGATTACATGTCCTGACATTTTATTAATCCTGTCACTAGATGGAGATGTCAACCGGTTTAGGCAAGGCAAGGCAAGGCAAGGCAAGGCAAGGCAACTTTATTTATATAGCACGTTTACAACAATTTTTAAATTGGACCAAAGTGCTTTACAGGTTAAAAAGCAAAAAAACTAAACAAAAACAAACAAAGAACATAAACAATGAACGAGCTAAACAAGATAGTGCAAAAGCAATACGGTAAAAGGGCTCGAATAAAAAGCAAAACAAAATTGCAAAATAAAAATAATGAAATAATAAAAGTGCGACAAATTGAAAAAAAACTAACTAAAATTAAGGGGGTGGAGGGGCACTAGAAATGGTGGCCTAGTAGTTTAGGAAGGCGGCTCTACGGCTCGTCAGCGCCAATAGGCAGTAGCGGTCGATGGCGGCATCTATACAGTATATAAGGTGTCTATGGATGAAATAGCCACGAACAACGAAGAAGAACTAGTCGCAGCCAACAAAGAAGAAATAGCTGCCAAACAACAAAGAAGAAATATGCCCATCTGCAGCGAAGAAAAACTAGCCGCTGTACCACAGACAAGAAATAGATGTCCTGAAAGAAGAATAAATAACCGGCGTCAACAAAGGGCAAATAGTCGCTGCCATCTAAGAAAAAATAGCCGCCACTAACAGAGAAGAAGCAGCAGGTCTCACGACCATTACAACAATGTCTGGAAGCGCTTGGCTTAACTTTGTAAAAATAAAGAAATTTAAAAAAAACTGTTGTATCGTGTAACGGAGTGTACAGGGAAACTTTTATGATGATTGTGCTTATTTAAGAATCGGAATCATTAAGAACTGTAATTTAAACGAGGAATCAAAACAGTAATCGTTCAATTTCAAACGATGCCCAACCCTAGTTTTCAAACAGTATGGCAGTATTTTGAGTCTGGGTGGTCTCGATAAGAGACTCAGAGGTCCATTTCAATCGGTCAACTGTGCTCATTTGTTCATCCAGAGGTGAAAAATAAGTCACCGGTGTTAGACTATTCGCGTTCTTCGATTGAACAGTCAGAAGCAGGTCGTTCTGCAACAACATTTATTCAGCAAAGGTAACGGGACAATTACAGCCATGGAACTTGGTTAAATCTATAGGATGTGTAATTATTACAGTATTAGTTTTGACACAGACTCAACATTATTGTCCTCTGCAGTGATTAGGAATAGCCTTAACAGTTGCATGACGTTTTCCACATAGCCAGACCTTGAGAAGGCAAAGTTTGCACTCCACGCAGGGCAAAGGTCGAAGAGAAAGTTTGAGAGAGTGAATCTGAGTGGACCTACATGTTTTAGTGTAAATTTGCTACAATTTTTTAACTCTGGAATGCCCCTTAAATATAAGTCATGTCACAATGTTGTGGTATGGATTAGCTAAAACCTCTGCACTCAGTTGAGTAAAGACTTTAGGATGCATAGTCAACTAGAGCCAGTTATGTCAATGTGAGCTGATCATGTCATTCCTCGCATTTCAAACACAACGCGTGTCTCCCAGCTGTTTCTGTCAAAGCTCAGGTGCTTCTGCTCTGACTAACTCATGGATCAAAATCAAAATCTAGCATCCTCGCTCAACCCAGCAACATTCCTGTCAGTGTCCTCTGTCTCCCCAGGGCTCAGTCTGATACCATTCCAGCCATCACACTTACTCCAGCAGCCGCTGGCGCCACAGTACAATTGGATGGTCACTTGCATGGCGCCAGTGGTCGATAACTGTCCCTTTGAATGTGCAGAAGACAATTAAACCCTTAATTCTTGATGAAATTGTGATATGTGAGTTTTCTAATCTGTCTGTAGATTCAGGCAACCATATAGAGTAAATACAATACGGAATAAATATATGTAAAAAAAAAAAAAAAAACAGATCTCGCGCAAATGGAGGGGAGCTGAACTATTTCAATCAATAGCATGATAAACAATGACCTTCAAATAATAACATGAAAACAATTTTCTTTGTACCAGGGGAAATGTCTCTGTCATTACCATAGAAACCTCAGCTCACCTACTTTAGTGGTCTACAATATTGGTGCACCATCAGACTAGTGCTAACAGAGTGGGTTGCCAACTCTTATAGTGAGTCAAATATTTGCGTATAAAATCTGGACCTGCAGTGCTCTTTGGCGAGTATTGAGCCTAATTTCCATGTCACATAATTATTTGCAAATAACATTATGTTTGTTTGTGGCATCCTGTAATAATTTTTCAATTTTCATAATGCAAAATGTTAGTTGAAGAAACAAAAAAAAGGAAACATTTCAACCCTTAGTGACTGCATATATGGCTGACAAATAGGTGTATATATATATATATATACCGAAAACGTGTATTTTTTGGTACTGGATCCTAATTGGGTGTGTACAGGAGGACCGTTAAGATTCTGGACAATTTACACGGCTATCTGTACTTTTTTATAGCCGCCGCTGACAGCAGGTGATGACGTAACACCTGCTTGCCTTGTTGAATGCTAAATGTTTAAAAGTTTTGGCTCACTTTCTATAAATATTAAAACTTGGCTCAATCCAATATTTGTCCCAAAACATTTGTGTCCAAGGGTGGAACCAGCAAGAACTTTTAATAAAACACTTGTTGAAGGACAGCAGCATGTTTGACTGCTTATTGAACTGGCCGGCTGGTGTGAACACTGCTTCCTCTTCAGTGCAACCTCCGAGCATAATCTCCAACAATGCTTCCAAAACGCCAAGTCATGGTGAATAGTGTTGAGTTGGTAGTTATTCACTCCGCTAAAATACAGTAAGTTCCTGGTTTTGTTTTCACTTCTTGCAAACTTACCAGACAGATAATTTGTCAATAAAGATTCCAGTTAAGGTCCCTCTTAACAATAACAGATGCAACCAATTTGGAGGACGTGGCATTTCTAAACCTTTAACCCATGAGCAAAATCAGAATTACAGTGCATTCTCAGTTTTTGAACACCCCACTTTTTGTATAATTCAGTTTTTGACAAAACATTTTCGCCATAATTTTTCCTCTACTTTCTTAGGCAATCTTGGTTATTGTACCACCAAATATTTCAAATAACAAACTAATCCGTTTGCCCGCGTATCAATCTGCAGAGTCGAGTGCCCAAAACCATGTAATAATAATAATAAATAAAGCTGCAAGCAGCGATGGACAGGACCAACTTTGACGGCACATAAAATCCAAACCGGAGCAGTAATTAAAACTATTTCTTCAACTTTTAATCATAAGGGTTCAATCTCTCTCCTGTGCTAGTTTGAAGCCGACACAACAAACGCGCTCAGAGGAGATAATGTTTGAAAAAAGGTGATCGGTTTTTACAAAACTTTTGTTTTGAAGGGGGAATTGCAAACTTCCTGTTGTTTTTTTCTGGGGGTTGTCAATATATGAAATGTAGGTCTAAGTAAGACCTACATAGAGGTTTTTGTTTTATGTCTCTACGACATTCCTACTGGAAGTTACAGGCAGTTTTGTCTGTGTTTTATTCCTAGGGGGCGCTAGAGCGCATTTTTGAGTTTTGGGGCTAGGTTTTTTGATTAGATCGCAATTTTTGCCGGTCCTGATGTGTGTGTCAAATATGGTGAGTTTTGAAGCATGTTAAAGGGGTCAAATTACAGCTCAAAGAGGCGGCAGTATAATAAAAAAAAAGGGGGATTGCAAACTTCCTGTTGATTTTTTCTGGGTTTTGTCAGGGTATGAAATGTATGTCTAAGTGAGACCTACATACAGGTTTTTGTTTCATGTCTCTACGACATTCCTACTGGAAGTTACAGGCAGTTTTGTCTGAGTTTTCTTCCTAGGAGCAGTTGTGTCTGTGTTTTCTTCCTAGGGGGCACTAGAGCGCAATTTTGAGTTTTGGGGTTGGGTTTTTTATTACATCTCGATTTTTGCCAGTCCTGATGTGTGTGTCCAGTTTGGTGAGTTTTGAAGCATCTTAAGAGGGTCAAATTACAGCTCAAAGAGGCAAAAGTGACTGTTTTTACAAAACTTTTGTTTTGAAGGGGGAATTGCCAACTTTCTGTTGATTTTTGCTGAAAAATGTTAATGTATGAAATCTAGGTCTAAGTCAGACCTACATAGAGGTTTTTGTTTCATGTCTCCACGACAATTTTACTGGACGTTATAAGCAGTTTTGTCTGTGTTTTATCCTAGGGGGCGCTAGAGCGCAATTTTGAGTTTTAGGGTTGTTTTTTTTATTAGATGGCAATTTTTGCCAGTCCTGATGTGTGTCAAATATGGTGAGTTTTGAAGCATGTTAAGGGGGTCAAATTACAGCTCAAAGAGGCGGCAAAATAATAATAATAAAACCTTACAAATACAATAGGGTCCTCTGTCTCAAAGGGACATTGCGGTCCTTAATAATGGATTAGATTTTATATTGCGCTTTTTTATTATTAGATACTCAAAGTGCTCACAGAGAAGTGGGAACCCAACATTCAGTCACACCTGGTGGTGGTAAGCTACATTTGTAGCCACAGATGCCCTGGGGTAGACTGACGGAAACGAGGCTGCCAGTTTGCGCCTACGACCCCTCCGACCACCACCTATCATTCATTCATCATTCATTCACCAGTGTGAGCGGCACCGGGGGCAAGGGTGAAGTGTCCTGCCCAAGGACACAACGGCAGCGATTTGGATGTCAAGAGGCGGGGGAGCAAACCTGCAACCCTCAGGTTTCTGGCACGGCCGCTCTACCCACTACGCCATACCTCAGTCAATAAATGTGTTTTTTTTAAGTATGACTGCAAACCAGTGACGTGCGGTGAGGTTGATTTCATCACAGTCAGATTTACAAACATATGAACCCTAAAGAGTATCTCATTCACCATTTGATTGGCAGCAGTTAACGGGTTATGTTTAAAAGCTCATACCAGCATTCTTCCCTGCTTGGCACTCAGCATCAAGGCTTGGAATTGGGGGTTAAATCACCAAAAATGAATCCCAGGCGCGGCGCCGCTGCTGCCCACTGCTCCCCTCACCTCCCAGGGGGTGATCAAGGGGATGGGTCAAATGCAGAGGACACATTTCATTACACCTAGTGTGTGTGTGACAATCATTGGTACTTTAACTTAACTTTAACTTTACACATACAAACTGTAGCACACAAAAAAGCACATTTAATAAAAAAAACGTTATTATGGTCTTACCTTTACTTAGAAATTAAGTCCATGCGCCGCAACTAAAGCCCTCACTTAAACTTCCAACGTGCAAGATTGAATCTATTTAAAAAAGTGTAACCGAGGGTTTATAAATGTCGCCTATACTGTATGAAACTACAAAATAACAAACACGGAGGCTCCAGTTTACACGAGGACCACTTTATTTACCTTCTTTCAAAAACCTCCGCAACGTGACATCACTTCCGCTCTAAGCGCCTTCAAAATAAGAGCTCAAGGCATATACTGTATAACAGCGCATAACAGGAACTTAACATCACAAAGAGGAAAGCCCATGAAAATAGGTTACAAAAGTTATTTAATAAGAAGCCAAAAAGTGCAAAAACAATAATGTTCGTGTTGGAGGAGTTGTGAATTAGGTACACCTGCAGTCTGCAGGTGTATCTAATGTTTTGTCCCTGCAGTCATTCACAACTCCTCCAACACCAACATTATTGTTTTTGCACTTTTTGGCTTCTTATGAAATAATTTTTTTAAATAGATTCAATCTTGCACGTGGAAAGTTTAAGTGTGGGCTTTAGTTGATATAATAATTCTACGGCGGGGGTGCAGGAGGCGAGCCTCAGCCAGTGCGTCTTTTGCAGCCGTTTTATGATCGCTCAGCACAAGAAATACTTTACACACATACAGTTGTTGACAAAATACACTGTACATTATATACCTCAGCTAACTAAACTATGGAAATGTATGATATAGTTCATATAGCAATACAGTCTCACTGCACAGCAGGCCAGCAGTTAGCCGAGTCATTGCGCAATCCATGTTGCGGCACTGAGTGACGTGCCTCAACTGACTCCTGTTCACCGCACCGTCTATTCTCAGTATTTGAACGGCAAATGTGAAAATTCAGCAATTTTGAATAAAAATAAGCTAAAACTGGTGAAGTTAAATGGAAAATAACTTTATAGTATAATCACTGGATACATATAACAATTTTTTTTTTTTTTACATTTTTTTTCTTTCCATGATGGCAGGTGAGGCCCCGCCTCACCTGCCTCTAGTGACTGCACGTCACTGCTGCAAACAGAATCAATTGGGCCAAAGAAAGTACAATCACTCAAATAAAGATGTTGAGAAAAATATTGAGTTCAAGAAAGAACATATTATGATGGTATTTGCATGGCTTCACCCACCTGTCCTCCCTCTTTTTCAAACAAGGAATGATAGCCTTCTCAATTGTCATTTATAAGTATTTTGCATTGTTTTCTGCATAAAAAAAACTGATGTTATTCTCTCAAGGTATTTTGTGTTAATATTTTTGCATGTCTGGATTGGATGAATTGAATTTACATCATTTTTTAAAAATGTTTTCCTACAATTTGATCTTTGACCTTTTGGAATGAATTAATATCTTGAACCAAGGTACCACTGTATTTACCTCTACTTTAAAAAAGTACGCTGACAATCAAAGTTCATTTGGGAGTGGAGTTATGCTAATTTACTAATGACCTTCAAATAGGGAGGATGAGCTTTTGTGCATCAGGCAGCCACACCATTGGTTTGTCTAATGACTGTGTGAATGTGTGTGTTGGGGGTGAAAGAGTGTGCCACCACAGTGTGCTTTTGTGCGTTGGAGTCCCCGTGCTATCATTTGTGTGTGTCTATGCCTTTCACAGGTGATCAGTCAAGGCTATCCACTCAGCCCTTTTCCTGCAGCCCCCTCATTATAGCCCACTATCTCCTCAAAACACCTGCAGCCTGACAGCCCACCTTCAACTCCCTGGGCCCACGCGCTGCCTCCTTCTTGTGCCAATGTAGGGAGCTGCCCATCACATCAATCCACAGCATTGTTTATATTTATGTACAGCAGAGAAGCTAAAAAGGCGGCCACTCTGACTGTGGGCTTTATTGACTAAGCATTAAGCAGACATTATCAGACCATAGCCTTGTTATTTATGAGGCGGTGATAAAGACTGTTGGTCTGAGTTATGTGAGGAACTCGGACCAGGATGAAAGCTGCTCATACGGCAGCGCTGATATCTGACACTTGCCTCTCACTGCCTGTAAGAGGGGAACACCACAAATGCAGCGCTAAACAGAGCTGAAATGTGTGAGGATTTATGGATGTTAAATTTATGCTCTCCATAGGTCAAATGAGAGGCTGTTTATCTGTGCGTCTTTGTCACTGTCCTCGTGGCACTGAGCCGCAGGTGATGACATTTTCATACTTTACTTGGGAGCCTCGCCAAAAATGTGCTGGAATTCCAGGACATATATTCTCATAATTTAGGCTGTATGTCCATGCATGCACACAGGTCAATTGTGGCCAACTTTAGAATATTATTGCCATTACGACTACGGTTACACGACAAGTCAAATACACCAAATCTGATTTTTTCTAAATAATAACAATAATGCATTCGATTTATACAGCACTTTTCAAGACACTTATTCATTCCACATTCACACCTGGTGGTGGTAAGCTACATTTGTAGCCACAGCTGCCCTGGGGTAGACTGACGAAAGCATGGCTGCCAGGTTTCGCCTACGGCCCCTCCGACCACCAGGGTGGAGTGTCCTGCCCAAGGACACAACGGTAATGATTTGAATGGCAAGAGGCGAAGAGCGAACTAGCAACCCTCAAAAATGGTCGAAAAAGGTCATAACAAATGCAAACGACACAAGACTATATCATTGATTACAACACAACAACTTTCAGCTACAGCACAATTGTAAAAGCCACAACAAGTAAAAACTAGGGATGTCCGATAATGGCTTTTTGCCGATATCCAATATTCCGATTTTGTCCAACTCTTTAATTACCGATACCGATATCAACCGATACCGATATCAACCGATACTGATATATACAGTCGTGGAATTAACACATTATTATGCCTAATTTGGACAACCAGGTATGGTGAAGATAAGGTCCTTTTTTAAAATATTAATAAAATAAAATAAGATAAGTAAATTAAAAACATTTTCTTGAATAAAAAAGAAAGTCAAACAATATAAAAACAGTTACATAGAAACTAGTAATTAATGAAAAGTGGTCAAATTAACTGTTAAAGGTTAGTACTATTAGTGGACCAGCAGCACGCACAATCATGTGTGCTTACGGACTGTATCCCTTGCAGACTGTATCGATATATATTGATATATAATGTAGGAACCAGAATATTAATAACAGAAAGAAACAACCCTTTTGTGTGAATGAGTGTGAATGAGTGTAAATGGGGAAGGGAGTTTTTTGGGGTTGGTGCACTAATTGTAAGTGTATCTTGTGTTTTTTATGTTGATTTAATACAAATAAAAAAAAATAAAAATAAAATAAAAACCGATACCGATAATTAAAAAACCGATACCGAAAATTTCCGATATTACATTTTAAAGCATTTATCGGCCGATAATTTCGGCAGGCCGATATTATCGGACATCTCTAGTAAAAACGACACACCACAATAATATGAAGCCAAAACTTAACTTTAAACCACAAAAGATGCATTGGACAAAACGGAAGTGAAAGCGAAACAAGTTCACAGACAGATCAGCTTGAGATGGAAGGTTAAAAACAGTGTAATAAATACTCACAGTGTACGTATTAGTATTATTGAAAAAGTTAAAAAAAACAACTATAAATGACTCAAGAAGTGGTCACACTTCAATTACGTTTCCAACTTTGTTCATTGCACCTTTGGCCATTTGATCCGTGTTTCACTGAAATTTGTCTGCTGTCACTTCTGGTATGTCTTATGATGTTCCGTGTTATTAAAATGAGAGTAGTAGCAGGTCCAACCACTGCTCATTTAATCTAAAAAAATTTGGTTCCAATTAATTTCTCTTTTAAATAAATCTACTGCTTATTCAACCTCAGGATATTTTTGTTGACACTTTATTTTTCAGTTTAATATTGGATTACTTTTATGTTGAAAAACAATAGCGAAAGCAGCAAGTAAATCTACTGTTAAAATGTAGGTTACTATACTTTAATTGAAAATGTCTTGAATGTTAAAAATAGAGTAGAAATATTTCCTCTTGTTAATTCAACCTAGTATGTTGGTTGCACTTTATTCAAATAAGATGTGAATACATTGGCCATTAATTGTTGTTTACGTACTTGTTTGAATACATAATTCCCTTACAAGAAATAATCCGCATGTAGAAAACTTCAACCGCAGTGTCCTATCCAGTATATATTTCACAGTCACACTGGTTGAATTTTTTTGTTTTTTGCTAAAAAGTTACTGAATCGATTTCAATTCACTGTATCGTTTTGGATCGTATTGTTGTAAAAAAAATAATATTGACCCTGAATCGTATCGCAACCACAAATTCTGAGTCAAATCATTTTTAAAACGAATGGTTACACACCTACAGTTAATACATTCCATATTATCAGAACCACAAGCTGCCTCACTAATATATTATTGTCTATACTATTTTTTTATAGTATTCTATTTTAATTGTATAGTTGTTTTTTTGTAATTTTTTTTCTTTTTTCTTTATCTGAAGCCTAGATTTACTCGCGGGAATGAACAAAGTTTTCTGAATACAATAATATGTACTGCAAATGACTAGAGTACAGTAGTTCTATAAAGTGACAATGTACAATATTTACATTGGATAGCAAATGCAGTTCGCGGAGATGTTGGTTTCATTATGGTGGTTGGATAATTTCCTCCAGAGCTGTGCAGTGTTATGGTGCGCGGAGCTCTCGTGAGAAATGTCGCTCTGAACACTGGTAGTATACCTGGGAGAATGGACGTTTCACCTTCCAGCTGCTTCTCCATATTTTTGTGATTAAAAGTTGATTTTCAACATTCTGTCGGGGCTATAGCTGGCTCCTTCAGCTTCCATTCTGCCGACTAACATTGCTAGGCTCGAACTGCCTTGCAATGTCGGTCATGATAGTGATTATTTCTATAATTCAATGAATATCATCTGCTTCTTTTTCTCAACACTGTCCTTCACACTCACTTTCTCAGATCCCATGGTTGGAGAACGAAGAGATGTAGATCTGCAGCAAGAAGCCAATGCAAGTGAGGAGACTGGATGTTTTAAGGTGATTCTTCCGGTGTTCATTTGACATTTACTACGGCTCTTAGCAGCGTAGAGGCTATCAAATATGCTCGCAAGGTAACCATAAAAAAAGCCAAGACACAGCTCGTATCTCAAGATACTCGTAGGTTGAGGCACCACTGTATTTCCCAACTGTTAATTCACAGTAAAATACTGTAATCACAGTCCCTTGTAACTTCAGTGGTCATGAAGTCTTTTGAGCGCTTGGTCCTGCCCCACCTAAAGGACATCACCGCCCCTCTCCTGGACCCACTGCAGTTCGCCTACAGAGCCAACAGGTCTGTGGATGATGCAGTGAACCGGGCCCTCCACTTCATCCTGGAGCATCTGGACTCCCCAGGAACCAACGCCATAATCCTGTTTGTGGACTTCAGCTCTGCCTTCAACACCATCCTCCCTGGACTGCAACGAGACAAGCTCTACCAGCGTGCCCGAGTCCCTCTGCAGATGGATCAATGACTTCCTGACGGACCGAAGACAGCACGTGTGGCTGGGGAAGATTGTCTCGGACAGTCGGACCACGAATACTGGTACTCCTCGGGGCTGTGTACTTTACCCCTGGCTCTTCTCCCTGTATACAAACTGCTGCACCTCCAGTCACCAGTCAGTAAAGCTGCTCAAGTTTGCAGACGGCACTACCCTCATCGGGCTCATCTCGGATGGCGATGAGTCCGTCTACAGGAGAGAGGTGGACCGGCTGGAGTCCTGGAGCTGAACACCCGGAAAACAGTGGATATGATCATGGACTTCAGGAAAGTCCCAGCCCCGCCATCCCCCCTCACCCTGATAGACTCTCCCACCCCCGTCTCCATCATGGACTCCTTCCATTTCCTGGGCACCACCATCACCCAGGACCTCAAGTGGGAGCCGACCATCAGCTCCCTCATTAAGAACGCCCAGCAGAGGATGAACTTCCTGCGGCAGCTGAGGAAACTTAAGGTGCCGACCGAGATGCTGGTGCAATTCTATTCGATCATCATCGAGTCCATCCTCACCTCCTCCATCACCGTGTGGTTCCCCGGCGCCACAGCCACAAGCATCGACTGCAGCGCATCGCACGTGCTGCTGAGAAGGTCATTGGCTCCAAGCTCCCATCCCTCCAGGACCTGCTCTCCTCCAGGACCAGGATGCGTGTGGGTCGGATCACAGCTGACTCTTCTCACCCAGGACACAAACTATTCTCCCTTCTCCCCCCTCAGGCAGGAGACTACGGTCCATCCAGACCCACACCTCCCGCCACCTGAACCATTTTTTCCCCTCAGCCATCAGACACATGAACAATAACAAGATCTGATAGCTCAGTGACAGCTAATTTTTATTACCTATTCTGTGTTATATGTGTTTTATGTTGCATGATTGTACCAAGAAAAATTCCTAGTTTGTGAACCCGTTCTCAAACAATGGCAATAAAACTTTTCTGATTCTGATTCTGATCATAACAAATTACTGTGAACTCAAACGGATTTCTTTCTTGGGAGGTTCTGTAGACTACGTTGCACACACTTGCACAGTAAGTGGCGGCATGCTGTTAAATCGAGAGAGTGGTTCACTATAGAATTATAATTGTGAAGGAGTTGTAACTCTATTGTGATTAACTGTAAAATAACAGCTTTGCAGTTACAATAAATTGCTGTGAGGATATTTCACAGAGAAAGAACTGTTAATGTCACTGTAAAAGTAATGCAATTATTAACCAGTAATTTGCTGTGAATTTACATTGGCAATATTTACATTGCAAACAAGATTGTCCTATTGTACGCAGATGTCATACTGAAGGCCTGGGGCGTCAATTAAGTACTTTATATTTTCTTGGTAAAGGTAATCGTTTTTTCCATTTTGACAGAAAAAAGACATGCGCAATACTGCCATTCCCTAAATTTGAAACTTTATATTATCTAATAATGCAACAAGTATTATGAAATCATGCATTCCAAATATTTCTTGAATAAAAATAAATATTTGAATGTCTGCTTAACTTATGATTTCAAGTTATATGTCCAATTGCACACTGTAAAAATTAAAAAACAGTTCCCCATTTACAGGAACCACCCTAAATTGTATGGTAAAATCAAGAGAATTTTTCTTAGAGTGTACGTAAAAAATATGTAATAATCAAATGCATAGGCATCATATTATATCGGAATCATATATTATTCACTGTTCCAAACGGCCCTCTGAGGGCAGCCATAGCTGCGATTCAGCCCTCAATAAAACAAGTTTTACACCCCTGCTAGAGAAGTTCTTAAGTGACCTAACATGCAGTTTACTTGTGGTAAAAAGGCCAAATCTTGTAAAAAAAATACTTGAGACGGGAACATAAATAACTTTTGACAAAGCGCACACTCTCTTCGCGGAACTCTATGGAATGACACAGAGGTATGCAGTATCTGTATGCTGAGATTCTGTGCATATGTGACATATAGAAAGGTCATGTGTCTTGTTATATTTGTTGACTGACGGAATGTTTGTGCTTGGATGAGCATGTGACCCAAGTCACATGCCCTGATTTCACGCAAGCTCCTTGGTCGGCCACCTTTTTGTACGCACCACCTCGCCATCTTAACCAACTCAGGGCATTCTCTGCAATAAACCAGGTCAACAAACAAAAAGCAATTACACTGGGCAGCTGCCGCCTGGGAGTGGGTAATTACAGTGCGGCGTGGACAGCTTCATTCTAAACAGGTACTAAAAGCATCATTAATCATCCTCCCTCTGACGCCTCACCCTGGTCCTGTGATAGAGGCTGCGGATGAACTGGGGAGAGGCGTGGGAAGAGGAGGGGTCACAAGCAAGATCTGATTGGCCCCTACCAGAAATCCTTTTCGGGGTCAGCCAGTAAGCAAAGATGACCTGCCAATGACCTTGTATTACTTGACCCACAAGGGCCTAGAGGTCATTGAATGATATCAGTTAGACTAGAGAGTAAGTGGTGAGGGGGTAAGGAGCAAGAAGAAAAACATTGAATATTAGAAGCATTAGACGAACAGGAAATATTAAGCAATCCAAATAAGTTTTTAAAATTTTATTGGTTGTCTGTTTAAGTGTCAAAAGTTTTTATTGAGGATGACATCGCAATTATGGCTGCCTTCAGAGGGCCGTTTGTAACACTAAATATATGTGAATACAAACGTATGATAGCCTTCCTACACAATTTGCATAGTCAACTGTTTTTGTTTACTACATTTTTTACTACCGTATTTTTCGGACTATAAGTCGCTCCGGAGTATACGTCGCACCGGCCGAAAATGCACAATAAAGAAGGAAAAAAACATATATACGTCGCACTGGAGTATAAGTCGCATTTTTGGGGGAAATTTATTTGATAAGATCCAACACCAAGAATAGACGTTTGAAAGGCAATTTAACATAAATAAAGAATAGTGAACAACAGGCTGAATAAGTGTACGTTATATGACGCATAAATAACCAACTGAGAACGTGCCTGGTATGTTAACGCAACACATCATGGCAAGAGTCATTCAAATAACTATAACATATAGAACATGCTATACGTTTACCAAACAATCTGTCACTCCCGATCGCTAAATCCGATGAAATCTTCCTCCCCGGTGTCGCCTCTGGTATGTCCTTTCTTTCTGCTGCTCGATTGCCGTTCTCTGCTGCATATTTCACTACATCCAGCTTGTAATCTGCAGTATATGATTTCCTTTTCGGTGCCATTTTTGTTCAGTCCTTCTCAGTTTTTATAAGACCGCCAATGTTGATGTGATCCATTTTAATAGCTCCGGCAGTAGCATATAGCATATAGCAGTTAGCATCCCATGACCCACAATGCACTTCTGCCATGACCCTCCCCCGCCAAATTTTTATTGGTTGACGTGTGAGTGACGATTGCTGACGTGTGTGTGACGATTTTTGCCATTTGCTTCGTCTCTTACGAGATTGAGATAAATAATATTTTTTGATATTTTACGGTAATGTGTTAATAATTTCACACGTAAGTCGCTCCGGAGTATATGTCGCACCCACGGCCAAACTATGCAAAAAACTGTTACTTATAATCCGAAAAATACGGTAAATGATTGATGGTTAACTTGCTTTGGAATCGTAAGTCGAGGTGAGAAGTTGTTTTTGATAACCAAAAAAAACATACAATTATGTAACAGGCCACAAAAATTAAATTGGAACCATTTAGAATAACGTGGTGGACCACATAAATGATGTGGCGGGCCACTTGAAATGACATTGCTATGGCCATTTAAAATAGTGTGGCCGACCAGATAAAACAATGTGGCAAGACATGTTAAACAATGTGGCGAAGCACATGAAAATATGTGTACGATAAGATGTGTTGTGTAGGACTAGATGTTACAATCCCCTAATGCATACTTGAGACACCTATGCGACTTTGTGGGATGGTCAAGTGAGTGAAGGCATCCTCTGGGTTATCAAGTGGGCGCCCCCCTTCCTCAGTGTTTCGCTGATAGGCCCACGACACCTCCAGAGGGTTCAGCAGTGAGTCCCAGCGTCCCAGGATCCCTCCCTAGATGCCATCACTCACTTGAAAGCCCAGGTGGAGTCCCTTCGCTTGACCCACAGCCACTGACTCCCCTTTTCAGCGGCTTTTGAGAGGTCTTTCACTGCCTGCCGGTGGGCCTTCCCTCGCACTCCCATTTCCCTGAGGAGCCTGGATGTTGAGGTGGCCACGAACCCTCTGCAGCCTACTTCCACTGGGCGTACCCTCGCTTTCCAGCCTTGTTGTTGCGCATCGGCTGCAAGCTCAGTGTACCTCAACTTCTTGCGCTCGTAGGCCTCTTCCATTGCACTCTCCCAGGGCACCGTGAGCTCTATGATGTACACGAGCCTGAGCGAAGCTGACCACAGAACAAGATCTGGCCGCAGGTTGGTGGACGCAATCTCAACTGGGAAGCAGAGTCTCTGGCCCAGGTCTGCCAGCAGTTTCCAGTCCCGTGCCCCGCCTAGCTGTCCAGTGTCTTGTCTTGTGGGGGTGAGGTTGGCTTGACCCTCGCCCTCCCGGACAAATATTGTTGCTTGCCAACGGGATGACGGGGGAGGAAGGGCATTGACACTTGTCCGTCGACTTTCCAGCACTGCTGTAAGACACTTTAGCAGCTGGTTGTGCCGCCAGGTGTAACGGCCTTGGGTGAGGCTGGTCTTACAGCCCACCATGATGTGCTTCAGTGTTGCTGGACTTGGACACAGAGGGCATGTGGGGTCTTCACCATACCACTGGCTGAGGTTTTTTGGAGAAGGCAGGACATCGTAGGCAGCCCTGATGGTAAAGCTCGCCCTGAATGCCTCCATTTCCCACAGCTCTTTCCAGGAGATCTTCCTCTTCTCTACTCCTTCCCATGTCATCCACTGCCCTTGTTTTGCCTGCGCCACAGCTTGTGCGCACCTTCTAGCTTCCTCTTTGTCAGGCTTGCCCCTGACAGTTTGGTTGTGTTTTAGTTTTTCCTCTGTTTGTGTAGTATTTCCTGTCAGCACTCTTGTTTTGGTTCTGTTTCCTGTTTGTCTCCCTGAGTGCTGTGTCCAATCAGGTGTGGCTGATTGGCACCTGGCCACACCTGGTGTCAATCAGCCAGCTGCTATTTATACCTGCCCTACCCTCCAGTCACTGCTGGATTATTATGTCAGAGTTTGTTGGTGGCGAACCCCAAGATGCAGAGATGGCAGCAGGCTTGGTACAAGAAAACATGATTTAATTTAGCACTATAGCAAAAAAACAAACAAAAGGGTAACAACAAAAGGCGCGCACAAGGCGGAGAACAAACTTGGCTATGAACTAAAATAGCACAAAGGCTAACTGTGGACAAGAAACAAAAACACTTACTGTGACACGAAGGAACTATGACATGAGCAGAGTGAACAAAAGTAGACAGAGCTACAACGACAAGTATTATGACAGGTAGTAGTGACAACAAGTATTAGCGACAATGACAATGACAATAATCCAGCAGTGACTGGAGGGTAGGGCAGGTATAAATAGCAGCTGGCTGATTGACACCAGGTGTGGCCAGGTGCCAATCAGCCACAGCTGAGGGGACACAGCACTCAGGGAGACAAACAGGAAACAGAACCAAAACAAGAGCCTTGACAGGAAATACTACACACACAGGGGGAAAACTAAAACACAACCAAACTGTGAGGGGCAAGCCTGACACTCTTCCCGACGTATCTTCTGGACCACCAGCTTGCGTCTCTGAGATGGAGTGGCCTTGCTATATGTGATGGACCACATTCAAATATATGGTGAACCACTTTAAAATATGTGTTGGACCATGATAAAATATGTGGTGGACCACATAAAAGGATGTGGTGGACCTACATAGAGAATGTGGCGGACCACAAAAAATGACTTACAATGATGTGGCGGGCCATTTTAAATATTATGAGGGAGCACATGAAATGATGTTGGCGGGTCACTTTCATAATGTGGCAAGCCATTTAAAATTACATGGCGGGCCAATTAAAATAATGTGACGGACCAGGTAAAATGATGTGGCAGGCCACTTTAAATAATTTGGCAGACAATATAAGATGATGTGGCAAGCCACATAAAATGAAGCGGCGGATCACGTAAAATGATGTGGTGGACCACATAAGGCGGACAACATAAAATGATGTGAAGGAGCACATACTGGAAATGAGGTAAGTGACTTTGCGGACCAACTAAATGAGCTGATGGGCCGCATAAAATGAAGCGGAGGACCACATGAAATGAGGTGTGCTCCCCGCGGCCATACGTTTGATAGCTTTCAGTTTCTGCAATTAAATATGGTAAAGTTCAGCTAAATATTTTTGCCAGTGAGCATTGTGGATTTTCAGATTGGCCTTTGGTGCACACTGTACAGCCAGTCAAGGCAGCATGACAATCAATTTTGTCCTCCGTGACGCCAAGATGGCGGTTGACAGGAATCTGATTGAGAAAAGTTCATGAACTGTTCCCTCGCTTGACACAGGCTGACACGATGCTGCTGGCTGACAGATGAGACAAGAAAGACACGTCAAGAGCGCCGGCGTCCTCCAACTCACACGAAAAACCGCCCTTTCTCCTCCAGCCCCCCCTGCACCTCATCTCATCCACCCCGCTCCCCTGTTCTCCTTTCTCTCCATATGCCTGTGAATCTGTCGCCATGGCAACCTCGCCTCAGGGGCAGAAGAGGAGGAGGTGTTGCTTTCGTTCAGACAAATAAGCATCGCAGGGCTCATTTACGATGGTTTATTTAGGGATAATAATATGCTTATGAGAGGTCAAAATGTGTTTGGAGGTAAGCATGTTGAGCTTATGTGAAAAATCCGGGTAAACAGTTTTGTGTACAAAAATAACACTTGTATTTGAGTCTCCATTTCGCAACTTCCAACTAATGACCAATATTGTGCTGTATGAATTGTTAGCACATATCTCCTAAAGCTGCTTCATCTGCTATAACCGGGGTTTAGTTATCACACAAGTTGGTTCTCATTATATTTCGCCACCAGAGGGCAGTGTCTCTCAAAATCCTGGTATGGAAATTTACAGAATTAGGATCAGAGCTCACCTACATAGTGTTCTCTGGAGTAAAAACTCTACAGCTGAACTTGAGGTGAGAAGACGTTTTTGTTTTGTTTTGTTTTTTTAGCTAACATTTGTCACACGGTCAACTGGATACGAGCAAAAAACTCCCAGTTGGGGTTGGTTGTCACATATACTCAACTATTCAAACATTTTACATATACAGTATAGACTTGCCTAAAAATGTGTTTCCTCTTCATGTTTTTTGCTCATTTTCTACTAACTATCTAGTTCAGTGGCCTTGTGGTTAGAGTGTCCGCCCTGAGATCGGTAGGTCGTGAGTTCAAACCCCTACCGAGTCATACCAAATAAAAATGGGACCCATTACCTCCCTGCTTGGCACTCAGCATCAAAGGTTGGAATTGGGGGTTAAATCACCAAAATGATTCCCGAGTGCGACCACCGCTGCTGCTCACTGCTCCCCTCACCTCCCAGGGGGTGGAACAAGGGGATGGGTCAAATGCAGAGGGTAATTTTACCGCACGTAGTGTGTGTGTGACTATCAGTGGTACTTTAAAGGGGAACATTATCACAATTTCAGAAGGGTTAAAACCATTAAAAATCAGTTCCCAGTGGCTTATTTTATTTTTCGAAGTTTTTTTCAAAATTTTGCCCATCACGCAATATCCCTAAAAAAAGCTTCAAAGTGCCTGATTTTAACCATCGTTATATACACCCGTCCATTTTCCTGTGACGTCACACAGTGATGCCAATACAAACAAACAGCAAGGTATAGCGACATTAGCTCGGATTCAGACTCGGATTTCAGCGGCGTAACACTGTCTGATAAGATAATTACTAACAACTATGAACTAGGTTTATGGCATATGAAATACATTTGGCAACAACTTGCACTTTGAGAGTGCAGACAGCCCATTTCAGGCGCGCTAAGAACATATATTTTTCCACGATTTCAGCACTCAGGTTAACCATACCTAAATAGACACAAAATACTGCATTACACAAGACTACCCGAATGTACTCGAATGATTGAAAAAAATTAATGTTTTTAAGCTAAATTATTGGTAAACACAGTTTATGTATAATAATTTACGTAAAACCGCGAGTAATAAATAAAGTTTTCATCAATTAATATATTCTGTAGACATACCCTCATCCGCTCTCTTTTCCTGAAAGCTGATCTGTCCAGTTTTGGAGTTGATGTCAGCAGGCCAGGGAAGCTAGGGTCGATATTCTTCTCTTGATCATCTTCGGTGGCATAAGGGACGGTGTGAGCCAAGACATCCAGGGGGTTTAGCTTGCTCGTCTACGGGAACAAACTACCGCCATGGCTTGCCGTGCTACCGAGGTCCTTTGTCTCTGAATAGCTCACACACTCCGGCAGATTCAATGGGGGTCTGGCGGCAGATTTCTTTGACTTTATCGTTGGAAATGCATCTGCTTTGAGTGTCGCAGGATATCCACACATTCTTGCCATCTCTGTCGTAGCATAGCTTTCGTCGGTAAAGTGTTCGGAACAAACGACTGACCATTTCGTCGGCTTTCCCCACACCCTCGTATTTTGAACAAATGTCGTCCAATTTCTTGCCACTTTCGCGTCTTTGGGCCACTGGTGCAACTTGAATCCGTCCCTGTTCGTGTTGTTACACCCTCCGACAACACAACGACGAAAGTGAGAAAATGGCGGATTGCTTCCCGATGTGACGTCACGTTGTGACGTCATCGCTCCGAGAGCGAATAATAGAAAGGCGTTTAATTCGCCAAAATTCACCCATTTAGAGTTCGGAAATCGGTTAAGAAAATATATGGTCTTTTTTCTGCAACATCAAGGTATATATTGACGCTTACATAGGTCTGGTGATAATGTTCCCCTTTAACTTTTACATGCATTATGTTTGTCAACTTGTCAATGCAATTTAACTCAAATTTAGTTCAAAGAAAAATCCCATTAAAAAAAAACAACGCGAGGATGGTTGTCATTAATGTGTCGGTATCTTTTATATGACCTTTATGATAAGTTTTCTTTCTAATCAAATCAATCGAGTTCATCGATTAATGGTTGCAGCCCCATAGTGACAACCAACCCCATTCCCTCCTAGAGTAAAGCCCTATATGGCTCCTTGTGATGTTTCCATTTTTCTCCTTTATTTTGTGCGCGTGTGCAACTTTGCAAAAAGGGCAAGCCAAATTAGGGATCTTGCTTACGCGGGAGAGGTCAGAGAAACTCGACACGATTGCAAGCAAAGCGCGGCAACACAGCGCTCGCCGGTCCTGATGCTGCATGATGCCACGGAGAGATATGTGCTGTACATGACGCGGCCCCCTGCACCCTGCCCAAGCTCACGCCGCCAGATGTGTCAGGGGATTGATAACACGCCCGTGCAACAGACGCGCGACCTTGACACACTTTCACCTCTGCACGCACCCCCTGCATCCCATCCTCATGGTACCTAACTCAAAGGCCTGCCTCCCTTTCTCTACCCTCACCCCTCCCACCCAGACAGGCGCACATTCAAGAGCAGATTTCTGCAGCCAGAAGTGCTGAGTGCGGCTGTTTGCTTTGCACACTGAAATTTGCTGAGGCTGTAAGCTGTCCCCAAACATCTGCTCCCTGGAGTGGAGCCGCGGTGGAGAGCGGCAAGCGGGTGTGCAGCCTGGTTGGTGTATCTCTGTCATAATTTGTTATGTACGGAGTTGAATGTGTGTGTGAGCGGACGATTATTTAAATTAGGTGCTTTTGTATTAGAGGAAAATACACTGAGGTGTATATCATTTCCACTTTGATTTACAATGGGGTTGGTGTAGTCAAATATGTGAGCAAGAAGCATCAATAAAATCAGGCAAGCAGGAAAAACTCAAATTCAAATAGGAGCAACTTTTATCCCAGCAAGTACATGCAAAAATATTAACTTGATTCCATTCATTTGTGCACCACTGAGGATATTCATTTGACTTCATCTTTGCATCAAAAGCTCCAAGTTGCCTTAGTATGAAATCCTGCTCTGCAAACTGAGTATGGTTTGTTCAGCTGCAATCTTTGTCCAATCACTTGCAGTAAAAAAAAAAAATACACACAAATAGTACAATTTTAGATGTTAGATCACATTTAATAACAAATATATTTACAATTGATGCATATTTGTGCTGCACATTTCAATATAAACAGTGTCCAATAAATATAGGGGGCTTCATATTGAGCCAACTTGTTTTGTATATGCCAGTGCTGCATGCAGAAGGATTCTGACTCCTTTTAATTTGATTTTGCCTTTCACCCACCTCATGTTTGTGTGCGTGTGCGTGTGTGTGTGTGTGTGTGTGTGTGTGTGTGTGTGTGTGTGTGTGTGTGTGTGTGTGTGTGTGTGTGTGTGTGTGTGAGCACAACTGTCAGTCTCACGGGCTCAGCATCCATCTTCACACACACAAATTATACAAGTGCAAAAATTCATCAGAGCGACGTCACACTCAAATGCTTTGGAACTAAATGTCAGGTCTGAGCAAACAACGCGCTTCATCAATTTAAGTGCTGAGGCTGCCACACAATGAAATAAAAGTGATAGTTCACTCAAAGTCCTTTTCTTCAGTTTTATCGCTTTCATTTTTTTATTTGTATTTTAACTTAATTTATTAACAAAGCAGTAGTCATTTCCTTATCAACATATGTGTCAAATGTATTCAAAGTAAGAAATATATATATATATATATATATATATATATATATATATATTTATATATTTTATTTATTTTTTGCTGCTAGAGTAAAGAAACTGGTGTTTGTTTTTCTGTCAATTTAAATTCAAAATACATTAAGTTCAACATTTTGTTTGTATAATTAATTAGGTAAATAATTTCAATGACAAAAGCTGCTACAGATGTGTACACCATTTTAATTAGCTACTGGTAATATCAGAAGATTGGTGTTTCACTAATTATTTTTTTAGATGATGTAGAAACTACAACACGGTATGGAAACAACTATTTATAAGCTCATATCAATATAAATATTGTATCACTTACAGAATTAGAATGATGATAATGGTCACAGTCAGGGATGTTTTAATTTATAGTTAACCTTTCTGTTTATTTTTTTTTTTGCAATATTGTATAATTTGAGAACTGTTACCTAAAATAAGTAAGTCAAAGTATTAAAAAAATAAGACCTCAGATGCAGTGCACTTCACTACAACCACAAAAAATAATTTAAAAAAATGGTACATTTGACAATATCGAATAAAAACGTTGATTGTAAATTCGTTGTAAATCACCGGCTACTGTTACAGTAACATTTACAGTAATTTGCTGTAAAGTTAAATGCTGTGAAATATATGGCTATACTGTAATTTTTACAGTAATCAGTTGGAAAGTTACAGTACTTTTTGATTACTGCATTTTAATATGAAATAATACTCTTAAATACAGGTACATTTTTACAGTGCATTTATGATATAAATGCACATTATTTGTATCTGTTTTGGGCACAGCTCTTTCATGCATTAAGTGGTCAGCAAGTAGAAAACTTCACAAACAGAAAATATAAAATGAATCAATGTTCTAATTGGGTTTTCTGCTTCTGGTGTTGAATTTTATTAAATATGAAATATTATCTGGCAACTTAACTTTGCCAGGGGTTGTTATTACAAGTAATTTGCCTTATTTAGCAGCTTCCCCCTTTTTGTAATAAAGTGAGCCAGCAAATTTTGGGGTTAATCAAAATGAGATGTATAGGCACAAAAAAAGAGGTCAGTTCCAAGTGGTCTCCCCCGCTAATAATTTATAATATGAACAATTATCTGGTCTCCCTCTTTATTTATTCAGTTTGATGAAATATTAGTGGACAAGACGCTCCTGCAGAACAAAAGCAGGAAAATGCCAAGGAAAAAAACTGCAAAGTTTGAGGTCAGCACAATAAGGGTGACCCGGTCATCGCTGCCCCGAGGCAGGACGGGGGTCAGGAGGTCAAAGGTGAGCTGTGGTGTAGCTGCATACATTACCCAGGCCTTGCGTGCATGCACTTATCTTTACGCGCAGAATGTACTCCCAAGCAACAGTTTTCGGCCTATTTTGTCATCGTCGGAGCTGTTTAGGAAGTCTGCGCGTTTTGACTAAACAAAACACTCCATTACATGAAGTGAAAGAGGCTGATGGAGCATTTGGCGATATTAAAATAGACATGAACATGATAGAAGCGCCTTGCATTTGGCGCCAACGCAACATCAGTTTAGGGCGGGTTTACGATCATTTACCGTCTATGAGATGTAAATCTGGGAGGAATATACTTGCAGTTTATTGGTGAAGGTGCAAAGGAGCCCAGACAGCCTGTTATTGTCTGCTCCGCGGTTCCACTCTCATTTTGTGCCGCACTAGGAGGCGCAATAAAGAGACGCAGTGGGTCCCCGCCGACGTGTTTTAACACAACATTAACGTGCACTTACACATTCATAAACATGCTCCTTTAGCCTATACTAGCACCATTTGTTTTCACCTCAAAACCACAAATGAATCAATCCCCACTATATTTTTATTATACAGCTTTTAATTAGGAAAAAGTGAAATTTCCTTTTGTTAAAGTGATAGAATGTTCTAGACTAAAAGACACATCATATTCTCTACTGCTCGCTAGTGTTATCATATCTGAGTTATTGTGTGGAAATATGGGGAAACAACTACAATTGTGCACTTCATTCACTAAATGTGCTACAAAAAAGATCAATTAGAATAATACATAATGTTGGATATAGAGAACATACAAAGCCTTTATTTATTAAATCACAATTATTGAAATTCAACGATTTGGTGCATTTGCAAACAGCTAAAATGATGTACAAAGCAAACTATAACCTGCTACCCAAGAATGTACAACCATTCTTCTCAACAAAAGAGGAACAAATATAATCTTAGAGGAAAATCTATTTTAAAACATTTGTATGCTCGTACAACACTTATAACCTTTAGTTTATCTGTATGTGGAATTAAATTATGGAATGGATTAAGAAAACAAATCAAACAAAGCACCAATATGATTCCGTTTAAGAGACTGTTTAAACTACAAGTGTTCACAAAGTACACAGAATTATGATGAACATCTTGAACCCTTTTTTTTCCCTTATTTTTTTTATTGAGACAAAGATTATTTATGTATTTAATATTTGTTTGCTTACTATGGAATATTATTTATGTATTATTTATTTGTTCACTGTTCTGACACAGAGAACAATGAAATTAGATAAAATTGCTATGGTATGAAAAGGGGTAGGATTAAATAAGATCAGCTTCTTCTTACTCCTTTTCGGACGTGCTGTAATGAAACAACTGGAAATATGTGATGCATTACATTGTATCGTATGCATGTTCCAAATAAACTGAAACTGAACTGAACTGAACTGAACAGAATGGTGTGTATATTTTTATTTTGGACATTTTTATTTCATTAACACGGTTGAATACATAACGTGCAATAATTTGTTATTAAACGCTTGCACACCTTAATTAATATATTATTGATATATAAAACAAACCACGATGCTATTTCTCTCTATACAACTTCGTCAAATTGTGTTGATCACAGTTAGATTAATATTACATTGAGAGCCGTGCGAAGCAGTGCAAGATGACAAAATCCATATCTTGCTGTCTTCGCGTCAATAAGCAATTAAACTTCGAAATGCAAGTCCTGCACACTTCATGTGTGCAAAGGTAAGTCCTCTTGGGCTGTGCTTCTGCCGTCTGGGGACAACTTTGTCGAAGAAGGCGTGGTGGACCCCATCCTTTTCCAACATCCTGGCCGGCCCGGAAAGTGGCGCTGCTTTACGGCAGAGTTAGGCTGCAGGTCACGTGAGTCTTGGCAGGAAGCAGAAAAAAACACAATAATCAGTTTGTGCTGCACAATCATTAAATCATGCATGGCAGGGGCGAAGAACCAAATTCTGGGCCCCCATCCACATGACTCCAAAGGGGGCCCCCCCGTGCACCCGAGACGCCCCATACACACACTTAGTATGTTAACATGCACAAAAAAAAAAAAAAAACGAATTATTGCATGATTTTGGATGAGACCACCTTTCTAAAACACATGTAAAAACTTAATTAGGGTATTTGGTTTTGAAAGATGAGATTATCATATATAGCAGTGGTCCCCAACCACCGGGCCACGGCCCGGTACCGGTCCGTGGATAGATTGGTACCGGACCGCACAAGAATTAAAAAAAAAAAAGTATATACAGTATATATATATATATTTTTTTTTTTTTTTTTTTTTTTTATTAAATCAACATAAAAAACACAAGATACACTTACAATTAGTGCACCAACCCCAAAAAACCTCCCTCCCCCCACTCATTCACACTCATTCGCACAAAAGGGTTGTTTCTTTCTGTTATTAATATTTCTGGTTCCTACATTATATATCAATATAGATCAATATAGTCTGCAGGGATACAGTCCGTAAGCACACATGATTGTATTTTTCTATGACAAACCCCCGCCCCCTCCGGTCTTTTCAACCGTTGACCGGTCCGCAGTTACAAAAAGGTTGGGGACCACTGATACATAGAACAGAAAACGATTTTAATCAAATTCAATATTAAGTGGCCGAAATATTCATTTAAATTATCTTATCATTATCTTTGTCATATATATAATATTTGTCAAGTTTTTGTATAGGATTATCAACAGTGGATAATACAAATCATTATTACAGTGATTACATTATTATGTGTGCAATAAACCATGTTGCAGGAATTTAATTTGATTCAAGAAACCTAATTATTAAACTATCATGGCTATAGTTATTTTATATGAGCATGTATGATGTCTTTTTTTTTTTTTTTACATATTTAAATGGCACAAATTTTTTTTTAATCAAACTTTACATAAGCCGTGCTTTGGGCCCCAGTACAATATACCCCCCCAAACCACCTTTGACGTCGCTGCTCCCACAATTAAGCAAAGTAACATATTTTTTAAGCTAAAGGAAGTTGAATTTTACACTAAGACATAACTCAATCTGATACTAAACACACTTTGAACCACCAGTCCTTGCTTAAGAAAAACATTGTTAAATGTGTGCAATCTTAATTGTTGGCCTGTTGTGATAATGAGGGCGATTAATGAATATTCACAGGCTTGCTTTAATAAGGACATTAAATACCATCCTCATCACCCTCTAAGAAAGTGTTTTTTTTGCAAAATGGCGCCCGAGACAGTATCTGGATTGAAAGTGCTCATCCAGGAGACATTTTTCTGTCTGTGTAATAGAGACATATCTCACCAAGTTTAGCTGAAGGCCTGCAGGCACGTGCTGTAAAGCAGGTGGAAGGACAATTGTGTTTTATCTACAGCAACATCGCCACACTGCCAGCAAACAGCACAAACGACAGTCAGCAAAAGTAACAGATGGGAATGGCCACCTCGGGCTGTGCGTGGTGAGGGCTTTGAACATTTCACGTTTATGTGGCGGTGCTGGACGGGCCGGTGATAAGTTCCACAGGTGCTGCGTATAGTAGTTGCAGCGACAAAATGTGTCTCATACAGAGCTGTGAGGAATGTGCAGCTGTGTGTTGCAAATATGGAGAGAGGAATTCATAGCACATGTTTGGTCGCTCCAAACAACTTTGCAGATTTTTGCACCCCATTAGTTGTGTTCCTAATTGGCACTCCAACAGTTTACACTTCCTCTCCAGCACGGCACCGGTGATAAATGTCTCCAGTGTTTTCCCCTCTGAGGGTTCTGGGTTACGAATAAAAGTATCATCTCGTGCTCCTTATCGGAATGAATGACAGGAAGCGCAGCTCCATCTTGCTTTTTCATCGCTGGCTATGTGGTTTTTGCCTTACAGTTTTTTTCCATTTGTTTACACACAATTTTACTAACTCTGTCTTTTTTCAAAAGGATTTACACACTTTTCCAAACACAACATTAATTTTTTTAAATTCCTAGATTATTTGCAAAATGACACTCATGGGTCAAAACATACGCCCATTCATCAAAATAAAGCAAGCATTTGTAAAAATGCAGTTTTAGTGTCATCCCACTCACACAGACTTCAAATGATAGGACACTATTGGAGTGAGTTACCCAGAACAGTGATAATTACAAAACACATTTGTAAAAACCCCTATTTTACTTTAAGAAATCACACGTTTGGGGCATTTTGCCCGACCTTTTTAGCATTTGTGATGAATGATTACTGTAACTTGACAAAATATATTGGCAAATCCATATAGATCGTCATTGTTTACTTTGAAGTGGGCCTATACGTAAGGACCTAAAGAGAAAGTCAAAATATCCTGTAATCTTTTCAAGAACTGCTCAACAATGGTGCTGCAAACTGCAAATATTTATTTTTACCACAGTCAGGTAAAGTAACATACCACAGTAGTCAACAATGATATGCAGTACAAATTAAAATCTGAGACAAATAAAAAGGTTTGAAAAAAAATCTGGTGATAAAAATTACAAATGGAAAAAACTGTGTGGCTGTAGCAACCACTTGAAAGCTGTATTTTCAATTCATCACCTGTGTGTCTGTACACCTGGTGGATGTGATTATCCAATGTGTTCAATTGTGTGGTCGTTGGCAAGCCAGCCCTTTGGATTGACGAGGAAGTAACTTCACAATCCTTATCTTTGTGTAAGGTGTAAAGATGTGTGTATCACAATCCTAAAAAGCAGATGTTCTACGAGTCGGTGGTGGCGGGCGCCTTCTTGAACGCCGTGGCCTGCTGGGGCAGCGGACTGAGAGCGGGGGAAGCAAACAGGCATGGACAAGCTGGTAAGGAGGGCCAGAAACGTGGTGGGAGTGGAGCTAAAGACTCTCTGGCGGTCGTGTCAGAGAGGAGAAGTTAAGCAAAGCTCCTAGTCCAGTGGTTCTTAACCTTGTTGGAGGTACCGAACCCCACCAGTTTCATATGCGCATTCACCGAACCCTTCTTTAGTGAAAAATAAAATGTTTTTTTTTTTTCAAATTCAAGACAAAGTTATATGTTTTTGGTGACACTTTAGTATGGGGAACATATTCTAAGTAACAAAGACTTAATTTAGAGTTTTTTGGACACTAGGGGAACATATTCTAAGTAACAAAGACTTAATTTAGAGTTATTTGGTTAGGGTTAGGGTTAGAGGGTTGGGGTTATAATAAGGCCATGCCGAATAAGGCATTAATAAGTACTTAATAATGACTAGTTAAGAGCCAATATGTTACTAATTTGCATGTTAATAAGCAACTAATTAATGGTGAATATGTTCCCCATACTAAAGTGTTACCATGTTGTTTTACTGGTGCACAAAATGAACCGTGCATGAACATCACCTTGTTCAAACAACAAAACCAACACAGTGCATAAACTCACAACAAATTACACACCTGCAAACCAATCTGACTTCTGCTGTTGCCGTATCCGTAATACGCCCATAGAAGAAGTTTTTATTTACAAAGTCGGGGGTGTCTTGACCTCAGCCGAAACCCTGAGTCCGACTCACCGAACCCCTAGCGTTCGATCGAACCCAGGTTAAGAACCACTGTCCTAGTCATTATGGACAACACCTCCCACCCACTACACTCGGACCTGGCGGAGAGAACGAGCACGTTCAGTGGAAGGCTCAGACTCCCAAAATGCAACACGGAACGACACAGGAAGTCCTTCATACCGACAGCCATCAGACTGTATAATGCATATGTTCCTTTTTGACTGTACTTGAATGTATAATAGACTGGATTTATATTATTCACATGTGAATAATGCAGTATAATGGACTGTATTTATATTATTCACATGAAAAAAATACCTAAGTGTTTATTGTTTATTGTGAGCGAACGAACTGTGGTGCTGAATTTCCCCCAGGGATCAATGAAGTACAGATTCCGAACTAACAAAGGTCTTAACTCATTCTCTTTCTATGCCACATCAATGTGGAATGCGCTCCCAACTGGTATAAAAGAAAGTGCATCTCTATCCTCCTTCAAAACCGCAATAAAAGTTCACCTCCAGGCAGCTACAACCCTAAACTAACACCCTCCCCGGATTGTTAATAATCAAATGTAAATAATCAAATGCAGATACTTTTTCTTATGCTTTCTGATCTCTCTCTCTATCTCTCTTTCTCTCTCTCTCTCTCTCTCTCTCTCTCTCTCTCTCTCTCTCTCTCTCTCTCTCTCTCTCTCTCTCTCTCTCTCTCTCTCTCTCTCTCTCTCCCTCTCTTTCCCTGCCCACTACTTGCTGTCCATATCCTACCAAGTCAGACCTACACTGTTTCAATATCCATTTCTCTGTTCTCAATTGTTGATGACTGATGATAACAACCAACCCCCTAGCCCCCCCCCCCACCCCCCCTCCCGTTCCCCCCGCCCCCCTCCACTCCCCGGATTGTAAATAATGTAAATAATTCAATGTGATGATCTTGTGTGATGACTGTATTATGATGATAGTATATATCTGATAGTATATATCTGTATCATGAATCAATTTAAGTGGACCCCGACTTAAACAAGTTGAAAAACTTATTCGGGTGTTACCATTTAGTGGTCAATTGTACAGAATATGTACTTCACTGTGCAACCTACTAATAAAAGTCTCAATCAATCAAAACTTTCTATTCTATTCTATTCTATTCTAGTGTGTGTGTGTAAAGTGTGTAAATGTGTGTATCACTATCGTTACCTGTGTCCAAGATGGGAAGGTGTGTGTAAAGCATTGTGTGTAACATTTCGCAAAAAATGTGAAGCAGAGTCTGTGCCTAATATTAGGCAAATCTGCACAGTGGTTTTGTTCACTGTGTGTAGACTTTTGTTAACTGTGTGAAAATGTAAAATTTAGTGTGTAAGCAATTGAAAAAAAAACTGTATGTATGAGAATGCATAATGGAGTCGGCGTGCCATGCAGGTGAGGAGTGCAACGTCTCACGGCCAAGAAGGTAAACAGGCCTCTGGCCACTTGGAGAAGCAGACGGAAAGGTCACTTAAGGGATAAATGTCGACGTCTGTGTTTTAAGAAAAGGAAAGTCAAGGTAAGTGAGTTGCAGAATTAGAGGGCAGCCGTATATGAAGAACCAATGCAGAGGCAGAGGTGTGCGTAATTAAGAACTTCACCTTCCAGGAGTGCAAATCACACTGATTAATGGCTGCAAAGATAATAGAACTGATGCAGGCCAGAAGGCAAAGAAGAATCAAGCTAAATGTTTGAGCAATGACTCGCATGCTTAAAAATAGCCAGCCAAGCGGACGGGGACGCCGAGGCCTCAGCGAGCCACAGGGAGACGAAAAGGGGGGGAAAAAAAGAACAGATCGATACACATTGCTTCAGTCATCTGGGCATCCAGCCCACAGTAATTCAGGTGCTGTCAGAGCATAATTGAAGAATGACGCACTGGGAGTATATACTCTGAGTGGGAAGATCAGGTTACTGCACGTCTGCTGTGGACCTCTCCCACCTGGAGGAATACGCCAAAACCAACAGAACCTCGTGGACTTTACCGATGACCCGTTTACAAGTTAGCGCTAATGACTGCCTCTCATTGTGGTCACAAGGAGGTTAGGAGCAGCCGGGGGAGGAGTGTTTGTGTGCGGGGGAGAGATAATGACTTTTGGATGACAGCATCGGGGTGAAGGTGCGTGTGTCACCTTCATCAGTGCAGCTTGCATCGTACACGGTTTGTTGTAGAATACAAAACATCTCTGCAGCACTGTGTGCCTCGAATCACGACATGCACATATCAGCCCCCCCCAGGATTTTTTTTGGTGATTGTTGCGACCTTGCCTGATTTTGTGGCGGCTTTTTGAGTAAGTAACGGCAAAAGTAGTGGCGTTACGATTTTTTATTTTTTTTCAATAACATTGAATCAACTTGTGATTTTGTTGATTTGTTATCAATGTTTTGAGTTTGCCTTAACCTCAAAAAACACAAGGTTGCAGCAAAAATGTGAAAACATACTGCATTGATGTTTTACTCGTTTTATACCACACAGACTTAAAAGTAGACACTGGATGTCAGTAAAAGCACAACTCAATGTCGAATTACTCCACTTTTTAAAATATTTAATAGCAATCACATAAATTAACACCGACTGAGACTTCCTTATTGTCTGTTTGTCTTCCACAAGTTGCAGACATTCCTTATGTTTATTTTGGCTTGAAAAGTGGTTGTCCATCTCATACAATCATATGTGTTCCAACACATTTACAACCGCACTTCAAGAGCATTTGTGAACTGTTGATTGCATCCATAGCGCAAATTGTTGTTGGTAAAATGAAAGATGAGAGATTATCATCACACTTCAACATCTCTGTCATGCATTGAAAATGAAAAAATATTTTGACAGTCTTACCCTGGATAAACAAAGCTTGAATAAATATATAAATACACGTAAACTAGAAAGTGAAGACGGCAATATATACTTACGCTGATATTTTAGTTTGAGCCGAAATCTGAATTTTGACATGTCAACAGAAGAAATGTAGTGCTTTTAAAACATGTTCATTATACTGTTCTTTTGTTTTTTAATAAACTTCTACATACATTTTCCTTAAGATAAAAATGAGTTTGATTTCCAGATATTTCCAGGTGGTCTCCAAAAACTGCATGGGATACAGTAATATCCAACAATTCATTACATTGTTAATTAATTATACATAATGTTTAAGACAGAAATCAATGCATGTACACAGTGTGTGTATCCATACAAATGTGTTCGGCATGTGTTTGACTTCTAAAGGTTGTTACAATGTTGGATATTCGTGTTAAACAATACTGAAGCATTAAATCGTAAGTTTCATGCATTTTGGCATGAGCTTGCACACCATTTTGGATGCCTCTGTTTGTGGGGTTTTGCAGTTTGGCTACACCAGGACGTCAGAGCAAGGTTGACATACTTAGTTGGACATTAAGTCAAAGCTCCTCCCCCTCTGCCCTGGGCTGTGAGGAAACACAAAAAAGGTACGATAAGGTATTTTAAGCTATTCTTGGTACGCGCATAATAACACCCACCAATCGATCGGAGAGTTTGCAGGTGTAACTTATGTTGTGACCGGGTGAATCTACAAAATGTTTATGAAGTTCATTTTCGACCGTGTCTGTAATACAAAAATAGCAGCGACAACTTCAAGATAATAATTTAAACAGTGCACTTTTTCCAAAAATAAATAATGATACTTTTGGAGAGGGTGGGCGTGGTTTCATTTGCTGTGTGGGAAGGCCTCCACAAGGGAACATTTTACAGACGGACTCAACAAGCAGGTTATGAATGTGATTGTGGAGCAAAATGTACTTAAAATTTACACCAGAGCATATCCATATTATCTAGACAAGGAAGAGTTTTAAATGTGTACTCAAATCATCACAGGTCCTCTTTAAAAAGTATCATGGTCACAAGTAAAGCTCAAGTCTGCTCTACTTTTGTGATGTTTCCATCACTCTTTGGACAACCTGAGCCTTAAAGATTTTAGATTCTGGCGCGCCATAAATTAAACTGTGCTTGACCGACATTGTCGTAGACGTTCCTTTGTTTATGAAAACCCAGCAGCCAGTTGTCACCTGACAATATTGATCAAGGAATCTAAATGAGTCATAAAGTAGGGGTTGATCGACATTTTCCACATTTTTAAGCTATGCCGATGCCCCGCAATTCATCAGTCAGGGAAATGATGATCTGTGACAGCAATTATGTTAAAAAGGTGGACATGTGTAAAGGTGCTGCAAACTGAAATCAATACACAAAGGCTTTCATTACAAACAGACAAGCGATCAATACTCTGGGAGCACTCCTACTTAACTTCTACTCAACTTTCTGCAGCAATGGACGCCAGCAGTGTGATGCATTATTTACAGGCTAATGAGAGCGAGGGGAAATAATTGATCAAGCTTTTGGGTTGATTATACGCTGAGGCGAAGATGGCCTCATACTGTACTTCACTCTTCTTGCACTGTAAACATGTTAACAGATGGCACCAAGAGTACTGCAAAGGCCTACTTTTTAACCTCTCACTCACACAATTTTAAATGATGTCCAATATTAGAGCACAATAATAGCCCCGCTCAATAGGAGTGCTATGATTAAATAAAATAGATATTTTTAGTTATATTTCTAGAACTGCAATGCAAAATGCTTCTAATAGTTTGAACCACAAAACAGCTTTGAGAATGATGCAGAACAGTCCTGCACTACAAGCTTTTATGTTTTGTGTTTGAAAAATAAAAAATAAAATTGACGTTGTCATTCAAAACTGAGGTAGAACTATTTTTATTGTTGGGCAGAATTTTAAGTGATCCAATTAAAAATACAAAATACACGGTGCATGCATGGAGAATATATGACAAATAAACAAATGAAAATAATTTTAACATACACATATTGTCTCCTCTGACTTAAACTTTAGAGTTCCTTTGCCTTGAACCTGAAACTTGGTGAAAACTATTGAATTATGTTTTACTGGAAAATGTATAAATAAAAAAATATGTTTTGGTGACGATGGAAGAGAAACACACGTCACAATATACGTCAGCGTTAACGTTTAAGTTTACACCAAACTTTCTGACAACCTTTTCGGAAACACAGCACCGCGGTTTTTACGCGTTTAATATCCTCTCAAATTGCAAGAACTTACCCGCACTTTTATTCTCCTTCCATCCTGCACGTCCTCCCTCAGTCCGGGCGGCGTCAACTTCCCCCGGGCTCATCATAGATTTTTTTTTTTTTTTTTACCACGTTCTCGATGGTGCGTAAAATCACAGCCGTGCAGCATCTGTGGGGGTTTACGCGCGTCCTCCTAGCTGCAGGCCCCTGCGCGACGCGAGTGGGAACCCCCCCTGAGGGCGTCACTTGGCGGAGGAGAAATGGCGCATGAAGTTGAAGGACCATGGAGCAGGGGCGCTGGATAAAGTACATCCTGGGCCCCACTTGGCGACGAGTCCTTACGCCTATAGCCCCGCTGTGTGACCCCTCTGGTTCGGCTGCAGCCGGTCCGCACTGGCCCAGTCGTCCCCTCCACCCCGGCCCACCTCCGGCCGTTCACTCCTGATAGGAAGTCATTATCAGCTCTGCCCTGCATAATCATTGGACGCGGCTTCACCTCATGGCCGGCCTCTCACGCACGCAGTCACGCGTGGCCGAGGAGAGGGGACATTTTCTTCCAAGGATGGATGGAGATGACGTGCCCGCCACCCCCTTCTCACCTCCGCCTCCACCAATAGCTGGACATGTGTGTCATCAACAGTCTTCAAGCTGGAGCAACTTGGAGAAACTCAGGCAGGGTCAAGGCTTTAAGGCGTGAAAGGCACCCAGCAGCAGGGATAAAGTATGTGCTCTGCTCAGGGGCCCCCTTTGGCATTTTTTTTTTATTTAGAAATTGATAATTTTTCATTGCAACAATGCCAACTTTCATTTGCATCATACAGGCCCACATTAAGTCAGCTAATGGTTTATGTAAATCGGCGCTTGGGTCATGTGAAAGGCACACTTAATGGGTTCAAAGGTCATGACAGCTGGTATTTAGAAGCAGTTAGAAGTTCAGCAGCAGCAGATTTGTAATTAGCCTCGAACAAATACACAAACATATCTCAAGAAGTTGGACTGAACAAAGTTTGTGCTCTTGGATGTTTTATTTGTGCACAACTAAACAAAAGTGTGTACACATGAACACTGTATTTTGTTCTGCAACAGTAGCACAATGTTGGTGCGCCTGCACCAGATAACACGATCCAATGCAAAAGAAAACCTCTATTCTAACAATGTTGTGAAACTTTCAGATATATAATGCTGCTATATGATTTTGATTGTTGTGTGCAGTGTATACAACTGGACCGAGACCTTGTTTTAATATTTGTGTTGCCTTATTCACTTTTTTCATAAGAGAGCTAAACACCTCATTATAATACAAAAAAGTTTGTTTCCATTACTCAGTACACAAAATACACACACACACACACACACACACACACACACACACACACACACACACACACACACACGCATATATATATATATATATATATATATATATATATATATATAGATTTTAAAATCTCCTGATGATTGAGGGAACCCCCTCATGAAACAGGCCTGTAGAGATGAAGTAGTCTTGTGATTTTTTTTTCCCACACATACATATATATATATATATATATATATATATATATATATATATATATATATGACCTAACGTATATTCCGCTCTACCCCGGTATTGAGCACTGTATAACGGATAAGCTTCAAAGAACCTTCGGCTTATTAGTGATTCCCAGAGCCCAAAAAAAAGTCTGCGGGCTATAGAGCGTTTTCTATTCGGGCTCCAGTACTATGGAATGCCTTCCCGGTAACAGTTAGATATGCTACTTCAGTAGAAGCATTTAAGTCCCATCTTAAAACTCATTTTTATACTCTAGCCTTTAAATAGACCCCCTTTTTTAGACCAGTTGATCTGCCGTTTCTTTTCTTTTCTCCTCTGCTCCCCTCTCCCTTGTGGAGGGGGAGACACACAGGTCCGGTGGCCATGGATGAAGTGCTGGCTGTCCAGAGTCGGGACCCGGGGTGGACCGCTCGCCTGTGCATCGGTTGGGGACATCTCTGCGCTGCTGACCGTCTTTGCTCGGGATTGTTTCCTGCTCCTGGTCTTAAGTGTGTACAAATGTTTCAAATTACATTTGTCTCTAAGATGATATTTCTCCTCTTTTGTTGAGAAGAATTGTTGTATATTATTGGGTAGCAGATTATAGTTTGCTTTGTGTATAGTTTTATCTGTTTGCAAATTCACTATGTCGTGGAATTTCAGTATTTTTGATTCAACAAAAAAGGGGTTTGTATGTTCTCTATATCCAAAATTTTGTGAACATATTATTGTGGACAAAATCCTGACTTTTTATGAACAATTCAGTAGACTTTATTCTTTAAATCATATTGTTTTGCATATTATTGCTTTGTATTTTATCTAGTGAAATAACTCTGACCTAATATTGTCTGTTTGTTAACATGGTATCAATGTAGAAATATACTAAACCACTCCTCCATACGTCATCAGCCTGATATTTATAAACTACCCTGAACTGTGAAATGCAGAGGATTATTAATCTACTTGTTCATTTACGGTTAATATCTGGTTATTTTCTGTTTTAACATATGTTCTATCTACACTTTTGGTAAAATGTAATAATCACTTATTCTTCTGTTGTTTGGATGCTTTACATTAGTTTTGGATGATACCACAAATTTGGGTGTCATTCCGATACCAAGTAGTTACAGGATCATACATTGGTCATAATTTAGGTTCTCATGTGTCCAGGGACGTATTTCCTGAGTTTATGAATATAGTATGAATTAAAAAAATATAAATTTTGTGACGATAAAAAATATTGATGTAATCATAGTAGTATCGACTAGATACGCTCTTGTACTTGGTGTCATTACGGTGGATGTCAGGTGTAGATCCACCAATGGCATTTGCTTACATTGTGACGCTGGTGAGCTATCGTATCCTCCTAAGGTGTGTAGTGAAACATGTTTAGCTATTCCTCGTCCTGCAGGGATGATACTTGTAAGAAACATACTTTATTTGTCGCCATGGAGGCGAGGGTTAGTGATTTAGAAGTAGCTAAAACACTGCCAACTGTGGATGGACATTAGCCGCTAACTAGCTAGCCATGTCTTAAAAGTGTTATAGCTTCACCTTCATCGTTAGTTTTTAAGCCAAAATGCATCCACTCTCCCTTTTCTGTCTACACAATGTGTCTGCTTGTAAGTACTCTGTGACAGTGCGCTGCAGAACATGCTCCTCTGCTCGTAAAACCAGCTATGTCACAATGTGACGACGACGCGCCGTCATGCCTGTAAAAAAAATATGACCAATCGGTACTTTTCAAACAGAGTAGAGTACCATTTTTGATTCACTAGTACCGCGATACTATACTAGTACCGGTGTACCGTACAACTCTAATAGGAACTATATGTTCCAGGAACATAAAGGTCCTGAAATTTTGGGGGAAATGGGCCAATCATGACAAAAAATGCAATTGCATACGTTATTCTCTAATATTATCGAATCAAGCAGCGATATGTTTGAAACATTTTTGTTGCTTATCAGAAATATATCAATCAATCAGTCAATCAATGTTTATTTATATAGCCCTAAATCACAAGTGTCTCAAAGGGCTGCACAAGCCACAACGACATCCTCGGTACAAAGCCCACATAAGGGCAAGGAAAAACTCACCCCAGTGGGACGTCGATGTGAATGACTATGAGAAACCTTGGAGAATATACTTCAATTAGAGATGTCCGATAATATCGGCCTGCCGATATTATCGGCCGATAAATGCGTTAAAATGTAATATCCGAAATTATCGGTATCGTTTTTTTTTATTATCGGTATCGTTTTTTTGTTTTTTTTTGTTTTGTTTTTATTAAATCAACATAAAAAACACAAGATACACTTACAATTAGTGCACCAACCCAAAAAACCTCCCTCACCCATTTACACTCATTCACACTCATTCACACAAAAGGATTGTTTCTTTCTGTTATTAATATTCTGGATCCTACATTATATATCAATATATATCAATACAGTCTGCAAGGGATACAGTCCGTAAGCACACATGATTGTGCGTGCTGCTTGTCCACTAATAGTACAAACCTTTAAAAGTTAATTTTACTCATTTTCATTAATTACTAGTTTCAATGTAATGTTTTTTTTTTAAAAGTACCTTATCTTCACCATACCTGGTTGTCCAAATTAGGCATAATGTGTTAATTCCACAACTGTATATATCGGTTGATATCGGTATCGGTTGATATCGGTATCGGTAATTAAAGAGTTGGACAATATCGGATATCGGCAAAAAGCCATTATCGGACATCCCTAACTTCAATATTTGCTTGTCACATTGACTTACGATTTAAAATCAATTATCTATTAATTTGTTAGTCAAAAATGTAATAATCAAACACATTTGCCGATATGCAAAATGTGTAATTAGGCTATTATGCGTTTATATTCATATATTTACAAGTGACCCTCTGAAGGCAGCCATATATGCAATGTGGCCCCAATAACAAAGTCTGACACGCCTGCTTTTAGTAACAGTATGTGCAAGTTCTCTCTAGCCTACTGTTTACATTAACAACAGCGTATTGAAAAACCAGCACTGAACTCAACCTAAAACAAAGCTGGCATGTTTCTAAATGGTAATGTTTTCTTTCAATAATATGTCTTAGATGTCCTTAAGGTCCATACCAATTAGAAATGCCTTGCCTTGGAAATGAACAACTTCTAAAGTGGATTCTCCGAGCCCAGAAATATGGCCTCAGCTGTGAGACTTAATGGGATTCTACAGGCAGAGATGTGCTGAATGACTGAGTGCAATAGATGCATTTGCATGGTGCGCTGATCCATCTTCACGTCAGCTCCGAGGTTATTCAGGGTTCACACGCCTGCTTGTTTCTCTGCTGCACACTCGATAAATAAATCTCTGCAGCGCTCTGTTTACCGCCTGAATATAAATTTGTTTGCAGTCGATCGAAGGCCTGTGCGGAGGTATTAGAAATTGTATTTCTGTAATGGCTTTCAGCAGAGGGTGGGACGGGGAGGAGGGTGTGGGGGTATGTGAGGATGGGCTTCAAAAGAAGGAAAAAAACAAGTGTAGGTTATATTTATCTCTTATACGCAAACAATATTTAAAATATAATGCAACACTATTAACCACTGAACGACTGCGGTGCATTTAAAATCAAGTAACCATTTTATTTAGGACAACAAAGCCCATTTGCTCTGCAGGAACGCCAGATGTTTGATTAGCATATTTGAAGTGCACCTTTCCACAACACCAAGCTATAATGTCACATTTAGATTAAAAAAACATTTAACTGAGGGACAGCTTGTATGCCCCTAAAGCACACATTTGGCTGGAGAGATGGCAACAGTTTATATTTATATTACATATATTTTGTGAAACATTAAACAGTTATTAATTGGAAACTGATTGCACTATTCACACCCAAAACAAACATTAGGTTTAGGGATGTCCGATAATGGCTTTTTACCGATATCCGATATTCCGATATTGTCCAACTCTTTAATTACCAATACCGATATCAACCGATACCGATATCAACCGATATATGCAGTCGTGGAATTAACACATTATTATGCCTAATTTGGACAACCAGGTATGGTGAAGATAAGGTACTTTTAAAAAAAAAAAAAAAAATAAGATAAATAAATTAAAAATATTTACATAGAAACTAGTAATTAATGAAAATTAGTCAAGTTAACTGTTAAAGGTTAGTACTATTAGTGGACCAGCAGCACACACAATCATGTGTGCTTACGGACTGTATCCCTTGCAGACTGTATTGATATATAATGTAGGAACCAGAATATTAATAACAGAAAGAAACAACCCTTTTGTGTGAATATGTGTAAAGGGAGAAGGAGTTTTTTTGGGTTGGTGCACTAATTGTAAGTGTATATCTTATGTTTTTTATGTTTATTTAATGAAGAAGACAAAAAAAAACCACAAAAAAAAACCGATACCGATAATAACAAAACAGATACCGATAATTTCCGATATTACATTTTAACGCATTTATCGGACATCCCTAATTAGGTTCAATCATCATTGCCTGCAAAGTTCCATCAGCCTAACAAACAAGAATAGAATGTGTCTGCACAATTTCCACATCCAGTCAAAAGACTGTTTTTGTTTATAAAGTGCCTTAAATTGTAATTATCATTTTGGATTCTAATAGTGTAAATGTTTTTTTGAGGCTTTTCAAAGAAAAAAAACTATGTCACTAGTTTAAGACGCCACTTTACACCAAGTGTTGCAGATCATGGTAAGGTTAATGTCAGAGTATGTTGGTGGCGAACCCCAAGATGCAGAGATGACGGCAGGCATTGAGCGAGAAAACATGATTTAATACTATAGCAAAAAAAGAAACAAAAGGGTACAAACAAAAGGCGCGCACAAGGCGGAGAACAAACTTGGCTATGAACTAAAATAGCACAAAGGCTAACTGTCGACAAGAAACAAAAACACTTACTGTGACACGAAGGAACTATGACATGAGCAGAGTGAACAAAAGTAGACAGAGCTACAACGACAAGTATTATGACAGGTAGTAGTGACATCGACAATGACAATAATCCAGCACTGACTGGAGGGGAAGGCAGGTTTAAATAGCAGCTGGCTGATTGACACCAGGTGTGGCCAGGTGCCAATCAGCCACAGCTGAGGGGAAGCAGCACTCAGGGAGACAATCAGGAAATGAAGACAAAATAAAAGCGCTGACAGAAAATGACAGAGGAAAAACTAAAACTTGACCAAACTGTCAGGGACAAGCCTGACAGTTAAGCTGTTATGGACCGAAATATGTGTCTTGTTTTTTTATTTTTTTTATTTTATGCTATTGAATTGTATTTGCAAAAGGGTTCAGACTGGAGATGCCCGACATTAGCTTTTTTATATTTTTTTTTTTTACCAATATCTGATATGGCAACACTATGCTGATACTGATATATTGCACCAGCTCTTCTCTCAAATCAACGTCAAAGCGAACACTTCTTTTAATGTGATGCCACTGATGCATTATTACAAATAAACACCATTTGAGCAAAATAAGATAAACACTGCAATGTGAATTATAGCAAAAGAACCATATTTATTGTTGATATTTTGTCTCAACAAAGTAGTCATTTAAAAATGAATGATTAATAATAAAATACACATTCTTCTTCTAGTAACAAGTAGGCTAGTTTTGGAACAAAAACCTAGAAATTCAAATCCAACTTAATAAATCTGGAAACTATACATTTCGAAAACTGCACATTGGTGGCTCAAACAGCCGTAAAATAAACAAAGTCTAGTGCAAAGTATGTAAGTTTAAACTAATACAATCAGTGAAATTATGAACTGGGTATAGCATCTGTATAGCCCCCCGGCCCTACATATACAATGTCAATGAATGACAGGGTGCCTCATATGAGATTTTATGCAAACATGTATTCCTAGGCCTTTCCTGCTCTGTCACTGATACAAAAATATGGCAAATCTCCCTGGATATTTTCACTCTCCCCCATAGTGCACATGCAGCGTTAGTGATGGACTTGTAAGAAGTCGCGCTGGAGTTCGAATTCTGGCTGGAGACCTGTCAGGAAGTTCTGCCAACTTATGTTTTAATTACAGTCAAATTTGTTATTTTGCACTAAAAACATATTGAAAAAGTTTTCATTCATTTCATTTCATTCCATACATTAGTTTTCAAATTAAAATGAAGGTTGAATAAAAAAGTATATACATCGTTAATAAAGATGTGGAAAACTTTTTTTGAAATGGGCAGGGGCTTCAAAATAAAATTTAGCCAGGGGCGGCCCTGGGGTTGGGTACTTTGTTTTTAGTACTTTTAGTACTGTTATTATTAATATTTTGCTGCATAAATGCTGTATGTGAGTGCAAAATGATGTCAACCCTATGCCGGGGTTGAGCTGGAATTAGTTTTACTCTAGTGATGATGTGTTGTTGCAATAGTAATCAAGAGGGCATAATCTCTGGACATGGCATCAGGGGGTTGCTATCAATAGAGATACCAAATTTGGTAATGTAATAGGTACCGGACGAATCCGTCCGTACTACCAAATACCTTAAAAGCAAACGGTGCCATATTTCAATACATTTTGTTGCACGTGACCACACATCTGGTTGCAGACTCAAAAGCACTTGGACAGGAAACAATCACTTTAGAGCAGACTCAGCTGAACTGCTTCTAGGTAATGTTACAATTTTCCATGCCAACAAAGCAAAAAGTAGGTACTCAAAAGTAGGTTACAAAAGTAGGGCTCCACTTTTAAAAATTTTCTATGTCAATGCTATCGGATTGGCCGTAGACATGCTACCAATTAGCATTAACAATTTTACATGGCACTCCCAACACCTCCAAATGTGGTATTTAAAACTACAACGAAGATGCATGTTACAATCAAGCAGCTGGTGTGTAAGAAATACAATACTTACAGTACAAACACTTTGTAGGACTCAACAAATGTCAAAACTGGCACATTCAACTTAATGGCAAAGACTACTTCCTGGCTGAGGCAACACACCGTAGTCTATACACTAATGTCTTGGAATTGCAACTGCATGCAAAGTGTGCTGTATAATACAGTACAGTACAGTGTTTGTAAATGAGCCACAAGTGTAAGAAAACAGGCAGCACGGTGAACAGGGGTTAGTGCATGTGCCTCACAATACAAAGGTCCTGGGTTCGATCCTGGGCTTGGATCCTGCACCTGGGGATAGGTTGATTGGCAACACTAAATTGGCCCTAGTGTGTGAATGTGAGTGTGAATGTTGTCTGTCTATCTGTGTTGGCCCTGCGATGAGGTGGCGACTTGTCCAGGGTGTACCCTGCCTTCCGCCCGAATGCAGCTGAGATAGGCTCCAGCACCCCCCGCGACCCCGAAAATGGATGGGGATGGATGTAAGAAAACAAGCCAACAACTGCACTGCAGCTCAGTGTTAAAAGTGAATTAAAAAAAATTGGTACCGTTGCATACCGGTCCAAGGTATGAAATATATAATATGAAAGGTTCCCATCCCCAGCTGTGATATTCTGTGATGCAGAGAGAGCCAATATAGATTGATGCTAATTTGCTTAACCTCCATGCTCCGATGTGTGTCAATTGGTATTTAGGACCATGAGATCAGCAAGGCCGCGCTCGGATTACAGCCGCAGATTGAATTGAATCTTCGCAGTAGCGCTTCAGTCGCTGTTGACATGGATTCCCGCAACACTGTCAGACATCATTATGTGTCGGCTCTTGACCCTCGCAAGACTGAGAATTAACCTGCGTTGACAGACGACCGTCACCGGCAGCCAGAGAGGTTAGCCACTGTTAATGCACTTCAAGCCGGGGCGGAGGTTCGGAAAGATGACAGCCGTCCATGGACGATTAAAGAGCCCGCATCAGCCAGACGTCATGCTGAAGCAGGGACAGATCAAACAACAACAAATACAGGGAAATGGTTTGTGTGGCACAAAGACGCCACCAGATAGTAAAGTGTGCCATTGACCGGTGGAGAGGTGACCGTGTGTGATTGATAGAGCATGTCAACGTTTCTCAAATATTGACATTTGTGAGTAATAGTGATGTCCGAGGCAGAGTGTGTGGAGCCCACACACACATTCACACGGGGAATATACCTCAGATCAACAACAATATAGACAACAACCAAATTGTCCGAATTTGTATTGCCAATAAGATGAGGGGTGCTGAAAAAAATAGATTCACATCCGTGTCGGGATTCTTACTTAATCCGTTTCTAGATCGATTCATAATATTAAAAAAGAAATAGTTTTCTTGTATTGATGTATTTATTTTTGGGAATCAAATTTTAAATGAAGGTTTTAGTCCATCTCAGCGTGTATACGTCATACATTAATAACCTTTAACCTGTTTTGAAAAGGTTTTATAATAATTTTTATATCAAAGGATATATTGTGTTGAATTGAGAATCAATTCTAAATCTGAATCAAATATGTCTGTCATTTGCACAAAAAGGAAACAAGTTTCCCCTTTCAATGAAATCATTGCTTTGCTTTCTACAATAAATACCAAACGCACATGCGACATCAAAAAAGGTTTAAAACAGGGGTGTCAAACTGAAATACAGAGTGGGCCAAAATTTAAAACTGAACAAAGCCGCGGGCCAAGGTTGAACAAATGAACCTTTTTGATAGGGACCCAAACAAGTTTTGCATTAAATATTGAACAAGCAAGGCTTATATAACTTTATAGTGACATGCAAAATCGAGTTTCAAATAATAATAATAATAACAATAAAAAAATATCAATGGCATATCAAATCAATTTAAATAAAAATGTAATGCCTCTTTTCTATTTACAGCCTTCTGAGGTAAATATCAACATTAACTTTTTCCACAGGCTAATACATTTGAAAATAAAATAATGAATAAACCAACCATTCTGGACTTTAAACTGCTCAGTTTGCAACACACTGATCTAATCTGATGTGCCCAAGCCAGATACCTGCCATCTTTTTTTGGATGCTAGTTCATTAATGTCGGGGCTCAGGCTGAGGCAACCTTCATTATCGAACGAAGGTGTTCGTCAGTCATTATACCTCGTAGTCCACCCGGACCACAGTCTTGGGGGCGTGCCTTACAGGCACTGCTTTTAACGTCCTCTACGAGCTGTCGTCACGTCCGCTTTTCATCCCTTCTAACAACGTGCCCGCCCAGTCACAAGATATGTGCGGCTTCTGTACGCACACACACGTGAATGCAATGCATACTTCATCAACAGCGATACAGTTTACACTGAGGGTGGCCGTATAAGCAACTTTAACATTGTTAGAAATATACGCCACATTGTGAACCCACACCAAACAAGAATGATAAACATATTTTGGGAGAACATCCGCACCGTAACACAACATAAACACAACAGAACAAATACCCAGAACCCTTTGCAGCACTAACTCTTCCGGGACGCTACAACATACAAAAGGGGACGTGACGATTTTTGGGAGGGGCACTGAAGTTTTGGAGTCTCCCGGGAGGGTTGACAAGTATGAGAATTAGCGGTGAATGCGGTGTACCGCGGCACTGCTGCTGCATACAATCGGCGGGCCAGCTCTAGTGTTAATTTGATATCGCCTCAAGGGCCAAGTGAAATTACACGGCGGGCCAAATTTGGCCCGCGGGCCAGAGTTTGACACCCATGGTTTAGAAGGTAAAAAAAAGTATACATACAGTATATAAACTATGCATTAAAGATGATAGTTGCAGGTTCCACTTTCATTAGTTTAAAAAAATGGTTTTGGGTTGGAGTTTCCAAGAGACATACTTGGATAGACGGGTATGTTAGCACTGTGGATAAGTGGCTATAGATCAGACCTGGGCAAATTAAGGCCCGTTGAGATTTTCAATCTGGCTCGCCGGACATTCCCAAATAATTTTTTTAGATCTTTAAGATGGAAACTGTAGCTGCCGTTATGATGTGCAGTGATGTTTTCAAATGACCGTAAGTCTTGAAATATACAAAGTGTTTCAATGGTTGGAATCTGCGCTTTTGCATTATATACTAGTTACTATGGTGATCTAAGTCACAGCAGCTCAGTTGAGGCACCAAGCACTGTGGGTGGCAAGCTTTTCCACAGAGTGTTTCCAGAGTGGCCAGCCTGAAATGCGGGTGTCAGGGACAGACGCCTAAGGAGATTTTTACAGCAAAGTTCTAAAGCTTAGTGATATATCAGATGTATCAGATTGTAGGTGGGTTGTTTTTTTTACCTTTTGCGTTCATATTGCACTGTCTTTGTTGCATTTTTGTTGTGTTTCGCTTGATTGTAAAATATGTCGATCGAGAGGCGGTATGACGTTCATATGTTGTCAATATTCAGTGTTTTATCTGTCATAGTTAATATTGTAAATCCCACATTCTTTATTTTCATGTACATTCTGGGTGTCTCATTCAGTATAAAAACTTTAAATTCCATTCCGTTTTTTAAGGCGGTCTGTCATAACCTTTTTAGCATTCAATCAGACATTATTGTGAGGTTTTGTATTAGTGTTCCTAAGTATCAGATATACCGGCCCCCAGACACATTTTTTTCTCTAAATCTTGCCCCTCGTGTCAAATTAATTGCGCAGGCCTGCTATAGATGATAGGTGATTGGGCGGTGCCCATGTAGGCTGAGTAGCTCCTGAACCATGCCACCTGCAAGATTCCGTTGTAATCCATGGGGATAATTGGTGCACTGTTCAAAAATAGCTAATAAGACGACATTTATAGCAAAAGAGAAAAAAGTTATCATTCTAATAAATGTATTTTTTCTTCATTGTCTAATAAATTTACATGACGTGTGTGTGAATCCTATTGATGAATCCAGTCCAAGTACTGTACAAACCCTTGATAAGAACAGATAGTTAGAGCCATGTGTCAAGGAAGCAGCGCCCAGCAAACACTAGAATCTTTCTGCAATATCCTGTTGTGCACCACAGCCTCCTAAAACCAAGAGGAGACGATGCAGTCCCAAACACAATGACAACCAGCCATCAGTCATTTCCCCCCCGAGCTGCTGCCTGTTTCCGGGGTTCTTACTGCGGGAAATGAGCAGGGTTAAACATGAAACGAGAAGAAATGTTCATCACTGCAGCGCACGTTGTTTTCTCGCCGCAGGGAAAGAGAAGGAGAGGTTTTTCTTAGTTTTTGTGTAAACACCCCCTGCATGCTCACTGCGCACATCAGTGGTCCGCTGTGTATGCAAAGTTAATATGCTGATAGACTAATGAGACTCTATTAATTACATGCAGTCTTTCACTTCAAACATTCTCACATGTATTTTTTTAGTTGTATTCATAGCCTTTTGTTTGCTCCAAGTCCTTGTTGGACTTTTAAAACAGCATCACTGAGAAGGATTAAACATTCTCATATTTTGTTCGAATACCAATATCTGCCATTATCATTCCCATGGAAATAGATTTCTAAATAATTTCCCTTGAAAAGCATTCATATTTATTCAGCATCTGGAAAATCACTATTTGAATATTAGAATAGAATAGAATAGAATAGAAAGTACTTTGTTGATCCCTGGGGGAAATTCAGCACCACAATTCGCTCACAATTTAATTATGTTACTTAGTGTATCCCTGCGATGAGGTGGCGACTTGTCCGTGGTGTGCACCGCCTTCCACCCGAGTGCGGCTGGGGTGGGCTACGATGCCCCCCACGATCCTGAAGGGGACAAGTAGTAGAAAATGGATGGATGGATGGTTCCTTAGTGTTTAGCAGATTACAAACCCCGATTCCATATGAGTTGAGAAATTGTGTTAGATGTAAATATAAACGGAATACAATGATTTGCAAATCATTTTCAACCCTTATTGAGTTGAATATGCTACAAAGACAACATATTTGATGTTCAAACTGATTAACATTTTATTTTTTTGCAAATAATCATTAACTTTAGAATTTGATGCCAGCAACACATGACAAAGAAGTTGGGAAAGGTGGCAATAAATACTGATAAAGTTGAGGAATGCTCATCAAACACTTATTTGGAACATCCCACAGGTGTGCAGGCTAATTGGGAACAGGTGGATGCCATGATTGGGTATAAAAGTAAATTCCATTAAATGCTCAGTCATTCACAAACAAGGATGAGGCGAGGGTCACCACTTTGTCAACAAATGCGTGAGCAAATTGCCCCTTGTGCAACAAATCCAGTCGTGAAATTTGCTGGCATCAAATTCTAAAGTTAATGATTATTTGCAAAAAAAAAAATGTTTATCAGTTTGAACATCAAATGTAGCATAACTGAATATGGGTTGAAAATGATTTGCAAATCATTGTATTCCATTTATATTTACATCTAACACAATTTCCCAACTCATATGGAAACGGGGTTTGTAAGAAAATGGAAGAGTTTGGGAACAACAGCAAGTCAGCCACCAAGTGGTAGGCCACGTAAACTGACAGAGAGTGGTCAGCGGATGCTGAAGCGCATAGTGCAAAGACTTTCTGCACAGTCAGTTGCTACAGAGCTCCAAACTTCATGTGACCTTCCAATTAGCCCACATACAGTACGCAGAGAGCTTCATGGAATGGGTTTCCATGGCCGAGCAGCTGCATCTAAGCCATACATCACCAAGACCAATGCAAAGTGTCGGATGCAGTGGTGTAAGCATGTCACCCGCGTTCTTTGAGTGGTGAATCACGCTTTTCCATCTGGCAATATGATGGACGAGTCTGGGTTTGGAGGTTGCCAGGAGAACGGTACATTTCAGACTGGATTGTGACAAATGTGTGAAATTTGGTGGAGGAGGAATTATGGTGTGGGGTTGTTTTTTTGGAGTTGGGCTTGGCCCCTGCAGTGAAATGAATTTTGAATGCTCCAGGATACCAAAACATTTTGGACAATTCCATGCTCCCAACCTTGTGGGAACCCTTCCTCCTTCAACATGACTGGCCAAATACTTTTGGCAATATAGTGTATATGCTCCCTAAAAATATATTTTGCTTTGTTGACACGTTTATTTGGGATTCAACGCAACAGCGTTGTTGTTAAAATAACTTTTTTTTTTAAATATTTGTTAAATAGTTGTTTTTTGTTTGAAATGATTTATATGCAACAATTAACTGATTAATCAATTAGATTAAAAAGCAAGAAAGCTTGAATTATTCATTTAATGAGTACAAGAAGCATTTACAAAATCCGGACAACATGGAGTGCTTGGGACCTTAAATAAGTGGACATAGTTTCTGCACGGCCGCTGTAATAGAGCAAGCTGGTGTGTGTGTGTGGTGTGATGTGGCAAGCAGAGAACTTGTTTATTTTAACTATCCATCCATCCATCTTCTTCCGCTTATCCGAGGTCGGGTCGCAGGGCAGCAGCCTAAGCAGGGAAGCCCAGTCTTCCCTCTCCCCAGCCATTTTGTCCAGCTCCTCCGGGGGATCCCGAGGCGTTCCCAGGCCAGCCGGGAGACATAGTCTTCCCAGCGTGTCCTGGGTCTTCCCCGTGGACTCCTACCGGTCGGACGTGCCCGAAACGCCTCCCTGGCTCCTCTCGATGTGGAGTAGGAGCGGCTTTACTTTGAGCTCCTCCTGGATAGGCAGAGCTTCTCACCCTATCTCTAAGGGAGAGCCCCGCCACCCGGTGGAGGAAGCTCATTTTCGGCTGCTTGTACCCGTGATCTTGTCCTTTCGGTCATTACCCAAAGCTCATGACCATAGGTGAGGATGGGAACGTAGATCGACCGGTAAATTGAGAGCTTTGCCTTCTGGCTCAGCTCCTTCTTCACCACAACCATACTTGCCAAACCTCCCGGATTTTCCGGGAGACTCCGGAAATTCAGCGGCTCTCCTGAAAACCTCCCGGGACAAATTTTCTACCAAAAATCTACCGAAATTCTGGCGGAGCTGGAGGCCACGCCCCCTCCAGGTTTATTGTTAGGCAGTTTCATTAACGTCCTCCCAGCGCGGCAACAACACACAACAACAGCAGTCACGTTTTCGTCTGCCGTAAACAGCAATGTTGTGACACTCTTAAACAGGACAATACTGCAATCTACTGTACATGCATATGTGACAATAACATCTACGGCTTTTAGAGAGTGCAGTGCACAACTGCGCACACAACAAGGAGACGAAGCAGAATGCATCATCAGAGAGGGTGTTCAGCATGGTTAGAAAAATAGTGACAGAGAATAGAACAAGGATGGACAATTCAACCCTTAACTCAACAATGAGTAGATGAGTGTTATGTGTGTGTATATGTGTAAATAAATGAACACTGCAATTCAAGTATTTATTTTATTTATTTATATATATATATATATATATATATATATATATATATATATATATATATATATATATATATATATATATATATGTTCAGTGAATTCTATATATATATATATATATATATATATATATATATATATATAGCTAGAATTCACTGAACATCAAGTATTTGTTATATATATATATATATATATATATATTAAAATAAATATATATATATAGCTAGAATTCACTAAAAGTCAAGTATTTCTTACATATATATATATATATATATATATATATGAAATACTTGACTTGGTGAATTCTAGCTATAGATATACTCCTCCCCTCTTAACCACGCCCCCAACCACGCCCCCGCCCCACCCTCGACCACGCCCCCCGCCCCACCCCCCACCTCCTGAAATCGTAGGTCTCAAGGTTGGCAAGTATGACCACAACGGATCGATACAGCGTCCGCATTACTGAAGACGCCGCACCGATCCGCCTGTCGACCTCACGATCCACTCTTCCCTCACTCGTGAACAAGACTCCGAGGTACTTGAACTTCTCCACTTGGGGCAAGATCTCCTCCCCAACCCGGAGATGGCACTCCACACTTTTCCGGGCGAGAACTATGGACTCGGACTTGGAGGTGCTGATTCCCATCCCAGTCGCTTCATACTCTGCTGCGAACCGATCCAGTGAGAGCTGAAGATCTTGACCAAATAAAGCCATCAGGACCACATCATCTGCAAAAAGCAGAGACCTAATCCTGCAGCCACCAAGCCACATACCCTCAACGCCTTGACTGCGCCTAGAAATTCTGTCCATAAAAGTTATGAACAGAATCGGTGACAAAGGGCAAAATACACAATGAAGCTATAGAGTGTGCTAAATCCGATTACTCCATTAATCTAACTAACTAATGGATAGATTATTTAATTACTGAAATAATCGATAACTGCAGCACTACATCAAACCAAACTCAATTGATTATTTAAAGGCACCTGAATCAGAATACATTTACCAGTACATTTATTTGTAGTGTCAGTATATATTCAAGTTTACAAAGAAAATGTCATTGTATACTGTATAAATGAACTATCCAAATATATTATATTCTGCATTCTTAGAAGCATTCCTTGGAGTGATAAAGGCATTGGCTGTTGAACACTTCCAAAGAGATCAATATTGGTCGACATGTGACATTTAGCAGCTTGATTGTTGTGATTGCAAGTTCATTCATTTAAACCAGAATTCCCCCAGCTATAAAAAGAAGCAGTTCCCAGTGTGTGTTGAGACACATTTATGACCAACTTCCTTTTTACTATCCCTGATCAGCCCTAACTGGGAAGCATTTAAAACGCCATTGATCTTGGTCATACCGCTCCATAATATGACAGTAACCGCTGTATGAGATCGAGGAAGTCAAATTTCCCAGATTGATGAGTCACCTCAGCTGAGTTATCATCCATCTACCTGAGTAATACCCTCGACTTTGTTCCACACCATGTAGCGGACAAATAAATAAAGGCTGTAAAGGTGACATGGGGAATTGATACGTAACAAGGAGTACCTAGAAAGGCTGATGAGCGGCGCTACTGAGGGTTGTTTGTGGGGCAAAGAAGGTTAGTAGGTCATAAAAGGGACAGGTCTTTACTCCTAGTTGTCTGTCACAGCAAGAGGCATATTTAGTTTGTACTATATCTGAGGACTAAAGGAAAATCAATGCAACAATATTCAACCATTTTAAATGTTATGGCAATAATGGTCAAATATGCAGGCAGTATTTACTAACACATTTGCTATACATGAATGTTACCTTTGCAATTTTAGGATAGTATCATTCACCAATGTTGTTCTCTGCTAATAAATAGCAAACTTACCGTTTTGAGTGCCTGGTGGTTTGCAGAATACATCGTGACCAATCATCAGGCAAGCCAGTATTGTGACAATGTCATCATATTTTCTGCATATATTGCTCCAAACTGAATGCACTTACATGGGTATTGTATTCAGGCACAGGTAGCTCAGCTTATGATTTTTGGGATATGAGTTGTCTCCCGGCTAATGGTTATGCTATAGGTCCCCACCACTAGTTGGTGTAGTGAATGTCACAGTGGACACTGTAAGATCCCACCAAACATCTGGTGTAATTACTCCATAGCTTTAGCTACTAGCTAGGAAGACATAATGATGTTTCCAACCATGGCAACAAAGAAAATGATTGTGAAGAACAGCACTAGTCAGCAACAACTCAAGTAGAATGAGTTGCTATCAACCGTCAAGGGTGTTGAAATTATTTCCATGCATCCATCCATTTGTACCTCTCTAGGTTGAGCCTATACCAGCTGTACTCGGGCGGAAGGCGAGGTGCACCCTGGCAGAGTCGTGTATAAAGAGCGCCGTGACTGCTACTAACTTTGAGCTAATGCCATGTGTTTGTGGCGCTTCTTCGTTAGTTTTTGGATGCGTATAAATGCCCTGTTGTGCAGCATGGGGCTGCTTCACCCGTGAGAATTATGGAAAGCTATACATTGTTTTCCCCGCAACCCGGAAAGAAGACAAGTATGGGAAGTGAAGGTTCACCACCAACACTGGAAGTAAACACAAAACACAACATCTCCGTTTTTTTCAGGACATAACACACAGAAGTTAATATAGATGATAGCAGAATAAATTAATCAATTTAAAGGGGAACATTATCACCAGACCTATGTAAGCGTCAATATATACCTTGATGTTGCAGAAAAAAGACCATATATTTTTTTAACCGATTTCCGAACTCTAAATGGGTGAATTTTGGCGAATTAAACGCCTTTCTAATATTCGCTCTCGGAGCGATGACGTCGGGAAGCAATCCGGCATTTTCTCAAACACCGAGTCAAATCAGCTGTTATTTTCCGTTTTTTCGACTGTTTTCCGTACCTTGGAGACATCATGCCTCGTCGGTGTGTTGTCGGAGGGTGTAACAACACGAACAGGGACGGATTCAAGTTGCACCAGTGGCCCAAAGATGCGAAAGTGGCAAGAAATTGGACGTTTGTTCCGCACACTTTACCGACGAAAGCTATGCTACGACAGAGATGGCAAGAATGTGTGGATGTCCTGCGACACTCAAAGCAGATCCATTTCCAACGATAAAGTCAAAGAAATCTGCCGCCAGACCCCCATTGAATCTGCCGGAGTGTGAGCAGTTCAGGGACAAAGGACCTCGCTAGCACGGCAAGCAATGGCGGCAGTTTGTTCCCGCAGACGAGCGAGCTATCGACCCTAGCTTCCCTGGCCTGCTGACATCAACTCCAAAACTGGACAGATCAGCTTTCAGGAAAAGAGCGCGGATGAGGGTATGTCTACAGAATATATTAATTGATGAAAACTGGGCTGTCTGCACTCTCAAAGTGCATGTTGTTGCCAAATGTATTTCATATGCTGTAAACCTAGTTCATAGTTGTTAGTTTCCTTTAATGCCAAACAAACACATACCAATCGTTGGTTAGAAGGCGATCGCCGAATTCGTCCTCGCTTTCTCCCGTGTCGCTGGCTGTCGTGTCGTTTTCGTCGGTTTCGCTTGCATACGGTTCAAACCGATATGGCTCAATAGCTTCAGTTTCTTCTTCAATTTCGTTTTCGCTACCTGCCTCCACACTACAACCATCCGTTTCAATACATGCGTAATCTGTTGAATCGCTTAAGCCGCTGAAATCCGAGTCTGAATCCGAGCTAATGTCGCTATAGCTTGCTGTTCTATGCGCCATGTTTGTTTGTGTTGGCATCACTATGTGACGTCACAGGAAAATGGACGGGTGTATATAACGATGGTTAAAATCAGGCACTTTGAAGCTTTTTTTAGGGGTATTGCGTGATGGGTAAAATTTTGAAAAAAAACTTCAAAAAATAAAATAAGCCACTGGGAACTGATTTTTAATGGTTTTAATGGTTTTAACCCTTCTGAAATTGTGATAATGTTCCCCTTTAAGAGATGGTTTGACAAAAACAGATGATTGTTGGATCTCTGCAAAACTATGATCATGCAATTTGGTAGCAGCAGAAGAGAAAGTCAAACACAAATACATATTAAAAGGACATTGAAAGAATAAAGAAAACCAAATTAATTGGAAATCTCATTAAAAAATATACAACATAAAGTGGCAAGAAATACGTCAATAATGAATGAAGCAAAATATGTTCTGGACCCCAAATTACTCCATATTCTCCACTGCTCACCAGTGTTACCATGCATATCTGAGTTATTGTGCAGAAATATTGGGAACAACCTACAAAAGTACACTTAGTTCGTTATCATGTTTTGATGTTACAAAAAAAAGATCCGCTAGAATAATACACCTGATTACAAATACATTGACATACTTCACACAAATGTCACAATTTCTCCTTGATTGTTGGTCTGAAGATAATAAAATATTTTGGCAAAATGAGGGTAATAAATTATTTTTTGTCGTTCTGTGTATCGTTTTACATTTATTGCACCTTCTGGTGTGTGTTATAGTGCCTGCTGGTCACAAAACACTGCAGAATCGTAGCAGCAGAGTGCGTCAAATATGGCGTTGTTTATTTGGCCATATTCTCTTTATACACAACTGTACCCTGGACATATGCCGCCTCATTGCAGGGCCAACACAGATAGACAACATTCACACTCACATTCACACAATAGTTCCGAAAATTAAAATGATGATGCTTTCTGGGGGACCTTCTAAATACATTTTAAACATTATTCAAGTCCTCCAGCCATGAAATAACACCAATAGAGTCACCTTTACACTTTACCTACCTGTAGCCTCCAAGTATCGTTGCTCTGGCCGTCTATAGGTCGAAATACTTTGTCATATCCTGTGTAATCTATCTCAGTTGGAACTCGGCTTCGCTGTGCTAAAACCAAGGGAATAGGGTGTTCTGCGAAAGGATTGTTAACTTGATCGTCACGCCGTGTCATTAGCATTGTGTGGAGCAAATCCTGCCGTGTTGTTCCCGATGTTGCCGTTGGATATCGCTAACATCAAAGGTTCACCGATGTGGATGGTTCCTTAGTGTTTAGCAAAAACAGGGACGTAAACAATAGCTCCATCAGCATGGAAATGGAAGTCCCCCAAGGTAAATACCTCTCAGTATATACATCAGCAATAGATGACATCTGCCTATTACCTGACACCTGACATGTTAGCTACTTCTCTTTGTTTTTAATGTCTATTTTCTATTTCCTGCTGGATCTACTCTCTATTTTGTGCTGCTGCTGTCACATTTACTGTATATACTGTAATATTGTACATGGTCATTGGTATATATTGCATATATGTTATAGACATAATATAATATATCTGTATATATATTATTCTGTACACACATTATGTATATATTCGTATATATGTTAGATTTTTTTATCGCTATATTAGTCTATTTATACCTGCATTGTCCTTTCCATCCTTACACTTTCCATCATTGTAACTGAGCTACTGTGTTGAACAATTTCCCTTGTGGATCATTAAAGTTTGTCTAAGTCTAAGTCTAAGTCTAACATTTACTGTGATCACCACAACACACCAGTAGAAAAAAGACAAATACTGTACTACGTATAATACATAAATATCACTGAATTTCAAACTGAATTTAGACAAAAACTACTTGCAAATATACTTACTAAATGTGTTTTAAAAAATGAAAACTTAAACCATCGACTGAACTTGGAGAATTTGAACCACGGTGTGACTAGGAACAGTTTTGGTAGAAACGAAGAATGTGCCGATCGATCTGCCACCAACAACATTGATTGATTTTCATGAAAAGCTACGTGATCGCAATTGCCAATAAATGCCTTTTAATGGCGATCAAAAACGTCGAACCACTGTAGCTGACACAGTGTTTATTTTTAGTCCCCTGGTTGACAAGCTAGCGGCTAATTGTGTGGAGATGCTCCCCTAAATTAATAATAATCATCTCAACTACAGCAAATAAACTGCATTTCTTAATATGTTAAGTATCATTATTAAGTATATGTGATGACCCGTTGCCCAAATTATGTTTTGTTTTAGCTTAAGACTCTCTAAATTCTGTTTCAGCACCCCTGGGTTTGTTTTTCTTGGTTGCATGGGTGCTGATTATTTTCACCTGCGTCTGATTAGTGTTTGGGACGCTCACCTGCTCCATGGCACTAATCAGAGAGCTATTTATTCCTGCCTTTCGCCACACTCTGTTTTGTTTGCTCCTGCAACAAGTTACATTAGTACTCCTTTGATTCCTGTTTCTATACTAAGCTTTCCAGTGCTATTTTTTTTGCCTTAGCTCCCGTGCAATCAGCACACTTTTCTTTTGTTTGTTTTCTTGACTGATTTATGGACAATAAAAAAAATGTCCACTTGCACACTGCTTCCGGAGTTCCGTCTGCATCTTGGGGAAACGTTCCGCGCACAAACATGTGACCCTGACGTAACAGTATCTTTAGCAAGTATTAGGACGGTCCCAAACATTTTACACATGGAGAGCAAGTAGGAGCAGGTGTGCTAGTTAGGCTAGCTAGCAGCTAAATTAGCTTTAAACAACAGAAGAAATAAGTGCATAAAGTTTAAGAAAATGCAGAAAGTACAGCAGAAAGTAAGCAGCTATTAACAGCAAAGTAGATTAATAAGAGTTAGAGAGAGGATAACACAACAGGTGGTAACTGTTGATGTGTCAGCATTGTCACACTCAGAAGTACACTACACCAGTGATTTTCAACCACTGTGCCGCGGCACACTGGTGTGCCGTGAGATACAGTCTGGTGTGCCTTGGGAGATTATCTAATGTCACCTATTTGGGGTAAAAAAGTATTTTTTGCAAACCAGTAATTATAGTCTGCAAATGATGTGTTGTTGAGTGTCTGTGCTGTCTAGAGCTTGGCAGAGTAACCCTGTAATACTCTTTCATATCAGTAGGTGGCAGCAGGTAACTAATTGCTTTGTAGATGTCGGAAACAGCGGGAGGCAGTGTGCAGGTAAAAAGGTATCTAATGCTCAAACCAAAAATAAAGAAAAGGTGAATGCCCCTAAGAAAGGGCATTGAAGCTTAGGGAAGGCTATGCAGAACGAGACTAAAACTGAACTGGCTACAAAGTAGACAAAAATAGAATGCTGGACGACAGCAAAGACTTACTGTGGAGCAAAGATGGCGTCCGCAATGTACATCCGAACATGACATGACAATCAACAATGTCCACGCAAAGAAGGATCAAAACAACTGAAATATCCTTGATTGCTAAAACAAAGTAGATGCGGGAAATGTCGCTCAAAGGAAGACATGAAACTGCTACAGGAAAATACCAAAAAAAGAGAAAAAGCCACCAAAATTGGAGCGCAAGACAAGAACTAAAACACTACACACAGGAAAACAGCAAAAAACTCAAAATAAGTCAGGGGGTGATGTGACAGGTGGTGACAGTACACCTACTTTGAGACAAGAGCTATATTGATGCATGCTTGGTTATGGTTTAAAGTCATATCCAACAATTGCGACTTTTTTCTGTCAACTGAGTTTCGTTGTTTAATGATTTCTGCTGGTGGTGTGCCTCGGATTTTGTCAACACAAAAAATGTGCCTTGGCTCAAAAAAGGTTGAAAATCACTGTAGTGGTGTCGACACCAAGGGTAATATCTGAATATAGTCAATACTAGAGTGATTAGGTCGATATTTTTATTTTTTTTTAAATTGTTGTTGTTAGTTTTGGTAATGTTTGCGAATTCAGGGAAAATTACTTGGACATAGGATGACTGTGAGGGCAAAAACCAAAAGATTTAAATGAGTACCAGATGGTAGTTTTTACTTTACTTGAATTATTGTGTACTATTGACTTTGTTTTGCTCAAGCAATTGTTTGTCATAAAAACAAATAAGGAAGTTATTTAAATATTGTGCTGATATTTTAAAACCATTATTCGTACTCACCATAAGTAAATACAAAACTGTACCATTAGTATATGTGATCTGTATGTATCGTTATTGGTATTGGCCAATCTCACTCATGGATTATCAGTATTGGAATCGGCAGCATGAATCCCTGATCGTAACATCCCTAGCATAAACCATTAAAGGGGAACTGCACTTCTTTTTTGGAATTTTGCCTATTATTCACAATCCTTATGTTGGACAATAACATACATACTGTATATACTACATGGACCTGCAGTGCATTGAGGCGTGTCACCCGCTGCCCAAAAGAGCAAATGAAAGACCGGCCATCATAATGTGATTTGTGAAAAGTAAAAAAAAAATTGCACTCACAAGGCAAGGACTTAAACTGAAAGGTACAAATGTAAACATCAATGAACATCTAACCCAAAAAAAATGCTGACATTGCAAAAAAAAAAAGGCACGATACTTGAGGAAGCAAGGAAACATTCAGAACACTTGGGCCACAATTTGTAAAATATTTATCAAGTTAAATGGCTCTCCAGAGGAGGCAAAAGTTTTGTTTGTGAAAAAAATAGAAGACTTGGGCAGATATACTTGAAAATATAACCTGATAAATTGGAAGAGTTGGAAACTTATCAGTGGACAAAAAGAACTGTACTGTGAAAGATAACATGGGACACACACCCATGACACATGGCAGCACTCAATCCTATATGGAATTTGAGACCTTTAGCAATATGGAAAAAAAATGGATTTGGAGAGTAATATAGCTCCGGACATCATTTTTTCTTCCACATCACGAATAGTTGTTTTTATTATACAGATGAACAATATGATAGCAACATTGAATCCGACAAGACTGTCAATCATTCATTTCAACAGCAGAAGTTTATACGCAACATCAAAAAAAATTTTTGATCACTTCAACAATCTATTCAAAGTGATCGCTATCTCAGAGACTTGGATTGAAGATAAAAATGGAATAGACTTTGATCTACTAGGACGGTGTTTTTCAACCTTTTTTGAGCCAAGGCACATTTTTTGCGTTGAAAAAATGCGGAGGCACACCACCAGCAGACATCATTAAAAAACGAAACTCAGTTGACAGTAAAAAGTCGTTGTCGCAATTGTTGGGTATGACTTTAAAGCATAACCAAGCATGCATCACTATAGCTCTTGTCTCATAGTAGATGTACTGTCACCACCTGTGACATCACACCCTGACTTATTTGGAGGTTTTTGCTGTTTTCCTGTGTGTAGTGTTTTAGTTCTTGTCTTGCGCTCCTATTTTGGTGGCTTTTTCTCTTTTTTTGGTATTTTCCTGCAGCAGTTTCATGTTTTCCTTTGAGTGATATTCCCTGCATCTACTTTGTTTTAGCAATCAAGAATATTTCAGTTGTTTTTATTCCTTCTTTGTGGGGACATTGTTGATTGTCACGTCATGTTCGGATGTACATTGTGGACGCTGTCTGTGCTCCACAGTAAGTCTTTGCTGTTGTCCAGCATTCTGTTGTTGTTTACTTTGTAGCCAGTTCAGTTTTAGTTTTGTTCTGCATAACCTTCTCTAAGCTCCAATGCCTTTTCTTAGGGGTACTCGCCTCTTGTTAATTTTCGGTTTAAGCATTAGACACATTTTTACCTGCACCCTGCCTCCCGCTGTTTCTGACATGTACAAAGCAATTAGTTACCTGCTGCCACCTACTGATATGGAAGAGTATTACACGGTCACTCTGCCAAGCTCTACACAGCACCGACACTCAACAACAACACATTATTTGCAGACTATAATTACTGGTTTGCTAAAAATATTTTTTACCCAAATTAGATAATCTCCCACGGCACACCAGACTGTATCTCACGGCACAGTGGTTGAAAAACACTGTACTAGGATATGAACTAAACTACATCAACAGAACCAACAAGAACGGAGGAGGAGTAGCTGTGTATGTGATGAAGGACTTGCAATACCATGTGGTAAAAAAAACATGTATACGATTAGTAATATTTTGGAATGTTTAACCATTGAAATATGTAATAAAAAGTGCAAAAACGTATTAATCAGTTGTCATGCGTGAATCATTCTCCCAAGATGCAGACCGAACTCTGGATGCAGTGTGCATGTAAGAAAATGAATTAATGTCCATAAATCATTCAAGAAATACAAAAATACAGTATGCCGAATGCACGGGAAGCTAACGGAATAGCTAACAAGAAAAGCTTATGGCAAAGCTTAGCTCAGGAATCCAAAGGGTAAACGACGTGACTTGTTGCATGAAAGCAAATAAAAATAACAGACTGAGTGTGGCGAAAAACGGGAATAAGTAGCTCTCTGATTACTGCTCAGAAGCAGGTGAGCGTCCCGAACACTTATCAGAGGCAGGTGAAAACAATCTGCAGTCATGGCAACTAAAAACACAAACCCAGGGGTGCTCAAAGCAGGAACTGAGGGAGTCAAAGACTAAAACATGATCCGGGCAGCAGATCATTACACACAAGTCAAGCATTGAAATGTTTGAGGACGAAATTAAGGCAACATTCACTGAAATCAACCAGAATATTGTGTAGTGACTTCAACATTGACCTCTTGAACTCAAATTAGCAAAATAACTTTGACAATTTCATAGATACCATGTACAGAATGAGTTCATATCCAAAAATCACAAAGCCAAGCAGAATCACAAATTACTGTGCCTCACTTATTGATAACATTTTTACCAATGATTTTGATAACAATACTACAAGTGGTCTGCTAGTATCTGATATTAGTGATCGTCTACCAGTTTTCACAATTTATGATGGGAACTACAAGAAGAGGAGCATGGATGACAAACATTTAAAAGATTATGCAGAGAGGAAAGTATGACCGCTTTGAAGAATGATCTAAAACAGGGGTCCCCAAACTACGGCCCGCGGGGCCGGATCCGGCCCCCAGCATCCAAAATCCGGCCCACAGGAAGTCCCAAGTAAAAAAAAAAGAAGTTGTATTTATTAATTTATTTTTTTTTATGCTTTTTTTTTTTTTTAAATCTTTCCTTTGTAATCCATTTTCTTGTTACTCTTGGTGTCTCCTAGCCTGTTCAGGCAAATCATATTGTCTAAAAATGAATTTTCCCATCTATAACGTGACAATGTTAAATGTTGATGAACATCGATGTTAAATGACAAAACGGATTATAAAGACAATGTATATATGTAAATATATATATATATATATATATATATATATATTAGAGATGCGCGGTTTGCGGGCACAACCGCGGAGTCCGTGGATTATCCGCGGATCGGGCGGATGAAATTTAAAAAAATTAGATTTTATCCGCGGGTCGGGTCGGGCGGTTAAAATAAAAAAAAATCAGATTTTAAATAGATTCAGGCGGGTGGCAGTTAAACCAATTCGGAAATATATATACATAGTTAAATGTTGTTACCCACATACGAAAAACGAGCAGGCACCTGCTGCATATGCCACAACAGAAGAAAAAAAAGAAAAGAGATGGACACTTTTACGGAGCGGAGAAGGGACGCCTCGCCGGGGTCCGGGACCGAGGCCCCTTCCCCCGAGAGGGCCCCACCAGGAGCCATAGCTGAGGCGATCCGCGAGAAGGGCCCGACGCACGTCCAGGGTCACCACCGCGCCCACCGCACCGACACCCCGCCTCGTCCGCCTTCGCCGCGGCCGGGGTCACGCGCAGCAGGTAAGCAGCTTACCTGCCCGCCACCCCCGTGGCCGGGGGCTCGTAACAGGGGTCACTCCGCGCGCTCCGCCCGCGCAGCTTACCTGCCCGCCACCCCTGTTGCCGGGGGCGCGTAACAGGGGTCACTCCGTGCGCAGTGCGCTCACGAAAGGGGTGGGGCTCACCCTGGTTGATATAGACAGCAGGACGGTGGCCATGGAAGTCAGAACCCGCTAAGGAGTGTGTAACAACCCACCTGCCGAATCAACTAGCCCTGAAAATGGATGGCGCTGGAGCGTCGGGCCCATACCCGGCCGTCGCCGGCAGCGAGACGCGCTTGGAGGTGCGCTCAGCGCGGCTCCCATATGATTGCGCACTGGTGTGCATCTGGGTCGTGACAGCGTGGCACGCGAATGTCTGTGCTGCATTGGATCAGTCTCCTTTCTTTAACAGGCAAAAGCTTTATAACCTCACTAATGCCTTGCATCGTCTATATTAGATATATAACAACGGGCGGGTGCGGGCGGGTGCGGTTCTGATCAAATGTTAGGTCGGGTGGATGGCGGATGGTTGACGACTTTCTGATGCGGTTGCGGATGAAATAATTGCCTATCCGCGCATCTCTGATATATATATATATATATATATATATATATATATATATATATATATACACATACAAATGTTTTTAACCCAATGCGGTCCCCGAGTCAAAAAGTTTGGGGACCCCTGATCTAAAAGAACAACGATGGGACAATGTGTACACTGAAAATTATGTAAACGAAGCATATGGTGATTTTTTTTCCAATACTTTCATGACGCTCTATGATAAACATTGTCCATGGAAACTAATCAGAAGAAAGCAGAAAAAGACCAATTAACCATGGATGACTAGAAGACTGAAAAACTCTTGTAATAATATCAATTATATAGAACATTTATGACACAAATATCTATAGAGGCAGAAAAGTATAAAAAATAAGCTAGCCAACATTTTACAAACATGTAGAAAGGAATATTACAGTAATCTATTAGACAAGAACAAAAATAACATGATACTCATTGGTATCATTAAAAAACAGCGCTAAGAAGGATTACCCTAAATACTTTATAGACAGAAACATAACAAACGACAATATGAACGAAGTAGTGGAAAACTTTAACAGTTACTTTGTAAATATTGGAACCAACCTAAAGCAAAGGATTCCAGTTACCGGCTCAGTTGATGACTGGAATGACTCTATAGATAGAAATCCCAACTCTGTGTTCCTCGTTAATGTGACAAAAGTGGAAAAGATCAAAACTGTAAAGAAATGCAAATCCAAGACCTCAACTGATTGTCACGAAATTGATAAGAAAGCGATAAAAAAAGTTAATGAAGAAATTTCAGAGCAAAATGAAAATATCAAAAGTAGTACCAATTTATAAGACTGGAAACAAACATCAATTTACAAACTGTAGACCTGTCTCTTTACTGTCACATTTTTCTAAAATCATTTAAAAATGATTCAACAGATTGGACAAATTAATGAATAAAAGTGGAACACTCACAGACAACCAATATGGATACAGAGCTAACATTTCAACATCAATGCCATTAATCGAAATAATATAGGAAATTACCAACGCAATAAATGGTATACCGTGTGCAGCAGCAGGGTTTATGGATTTAACAAAAGCATTTGACACAATTAATCATAATATCTTAATTACAAAATTAGAACGAAATGGTATCAGTGGCCTGGTCTTTAAACTGGATAAGAATCTACTTAACCAACAGGAAGCAATACATGAAGCTAGGTGAAACTATATCAGCAGAGCTAGAGATATCTTGTGGTGTACCTCAGGGATCAATACAGGGACCAAAATTGTTAAATCTTTATACAAACGACATTTGTAAAGTTACAAAAGATTTAAAGTTAGTGATATTTGCACACCACACACCTGATTTTTGTTCAGGAGAGAACACACAGAACCTAACACAAATATAGGAGAAGAATTGAATAAATTAAAGCAATGGTTTGACAAAAACAGGCTATCTATGAGTCTCAGTAAAACTCAAATACTGCTATTTGGTAAACGTAGAAAATAATGTCAAACGCAAGTACCAACAAGAGAACATACAAAAACTTTATTTATGAAATCCAAAATAATGAAATTCAATGATTTGGTGCATTTGCAAACAGCTAAGATGATGTACAAAGCAAACTACAACATGCTACCGAAGAATGTACAACAATTCTCAACAAAAGAGGAGAAATATAACCTTAGAGAAAAGTCTAACTTAAAACATCTGTATGCACGTACAACACTCAAGACATTTAGCATATCAGTATGTGGAATTCAATTATGGAATGGATTAGGTAAAGAAATCAAACAATGTACTAATATGATCCAGTTTAAGAAGCTGTTCAAACTAAAAGTGTTTACAAAGTACAAAAAAAAAGAATTATGATAAACATCAGGAATTTATTGAAAATGAAATATTATCCATCTCATCAAATGAATCATAACTAATTTAACTACTTATGAGAAAAACTGATGTATTTAGAACACATTGATGTAAATTGAGTATGAATTGAAAACAGGAATGTGTTAGTGATTGCTATAAAGAGAAAAAGGGGGAGGATTAAGGGGGAGGATTAGATAAGCCTTGCTTCCTCCTGCTCCTTTTTGGACGTGTAAAGAAAATATGTAAAATTTGTGATATACCATATTGATACTGTATGCATGTTTGAAATAAATTCCAACCAACCAATGACTCATAATCCTTGCAAAGAAAAAGGGTATGGAACCAAGCATCTTTACTTGTCGTTCTCGCCATTGCCTGGTCTGGTCCTCATACTTTTACTATCAAGGTTGGAGGCATGATTTATTATCTATAATAAACTTTCACGAGCACCGAGGAGAGGAAGCAGCTCACCAGTCGATGATGTCAACATAGACACACGAGTTAATGATCACGGCGCTGCTATTAATAGTTTGTCTGCGTTAGCGCTTATAATATCATTAATACTTGGTTAATATTCAAGTCTCAAAATGCAAAGGCAGTATTGTTGGCGTTTTTTGGTGGTTATTTATTGGGTTTTATGGGCGGAATAGAGGACTTCCCATTGGCTCTGTTGTAAGCGGACTTTTATTTATGTTTATTTACTATTTAGAATGTCTTAAAAATACATCTTTCATCATGTCTTTCATAATGATTATGAACGATAGGCAAAATTCCCCCAAAAAGTGCAGTTCCCCTTTGAAATAGTTAAAATCTATATTTTTTATGTTTTCATTCTAGTAATTTAGATAAGTATTTTTATTTCACAAAGCTGATAATAAATGTTTTCAATCCCTAAAGAATGGAATATATATTTAGACTGTTAATTATGTTTTGATTACACACTACATCCCTAACCAGCCTCTCTCCAATCTGAAAACATTGTAGTTTTATGTAATGAACATGGTCTATTTATGGGCACTATTAGTGCACTGTAAGTTGTTCTCTCCTCTACACCCATGGGTGATTTGTTTACTTCTTTCACTCTGGAGAAGGCTCCATTGTCCAAATACATCACCATTACAGCTTGTGTGGTAAACGCAGCAGCAGTGCTGAGAGATCTTTAGGAGTACTTGATGACAACACTGTGACTTGTCATTGGGTTGTAAAATATAAAAATTGAAAAGAGCAGCTAGGCAAAATGCTAGAATGATATAATAGAAGAGAGAATGAGTGGTTTGAATGTCGCTGGAAGCATCTGGATGATCTCCTGGAGCAAAACACTCTATTTTGTTATCACAATCATTTATATCTTGTTGTACTGAAACATGTTTTGTTTTTGTTTTTAAATCTAGGACAGTGAATCTTAACGTTTGTCGCCAGAGTATGATAGTGATAAAGCTAAGTGTACCCTTCTACATTGGGGACCTTTGGTTAGAATGGCTTTCTTCGACTTTTGGGGATCCACCTTGATTGATCCCACCCTGAATACAACTGCACTCAAATGTTTGGATACTGTTGGAGAATAGGCCATAACACTCTTGAACGCATCAGAATAAACCCCTCAATTTCCCCAAAAAACGGATTAACTCGCTGGACTATAAAGACAATATAACATACATCCGTAAACGTTGATGCATACGCAAAAGTGCAATATATTTATCTGTGCAGTAAATCTATTTATATCTGCACCTCGTTGCTCTTTTGTCCTGCACTACAACGAGCTAAGGCAACAAAATGTTGTTCTTATCTGTATTGTAAAGTTCAAATTTGAATGACAATAAAGGAAGTCTAAGTCTAAGAATGTGTTGAGAAAGCAGAGGAAAAGCTCATACTGAGCTTCATCTCCAGTAACATTATAAATCACCAAACACTTACAAGAATCCCAAGAATTTGACAGTCTTCTCCTTCCTTACACAAACCCCACCTCCCCTTTTCTGTCCCTTTTTGCAAACAGACATATTTTCAGGGGAGAACTTCCCCTTAATCTTTTACTGCTCCCGCTTTCAATTTTATCGCTTTCCCTCTTAAATAATCCAGCAATCAGCGCCTTGGTGAATGCTCATGTGGTGAAGCCCAATCTCATGTTATGCATAATTTGCACACCTCTATCGGTCCCCCGACACTCTCGGAGACCGGCTGCTACTGGTGTCAAATATCTGTGGAATGACAGCCGATCCAGCCACTGATCAGGTAGTGTATTCGGAGAGGGAAGTCCTTCTAGCCAGAATCATTGGGGGATCAGCTTCCTCATTACTACCCTCGTTTCAAAGCTGTCAGTGTTCCTCTGCAGAAACTCATTCCCCGTAAGGCCATGCATATAAAACTGTCAGTATGTCCAAAAATCATGTGCAGGTTTCTCTGTAATATTGATGCTCGAGTCATAGCATTATCAAGTAGTGTTGCTCCTTCATCTTGGCTCAATCAACAACAACAAATCACTGGGTTAAACTGGACTTGTGTGTTTCTGTTAGTTTATGCACATTATTTCTAGACATACAATACATTGGAGTAAATTTGCCAGATTTAGTGCTAGTTTCCATCCATAGTCTGTGACCTGAAAGAAACCAACATAAAACATACAACCACACCATACACAGAGTAATATAGTATCAGTAGCATAGTTATGATATCATCAATGAAATACAAAACAGGCAACTTCATGTTGGATTGTTATTGTGGCAACAGGTTTGACTGTCCAGGAGCGATTAAGTTGTTTAATAAATGAGCTGAAAGTTGGCATATCATATATACAGTACTGTAGCAGTGTGTTCTATATATATATATATATATATATATATATATATATATATATATATATATATATATATATATATATATATATATATATATATATATATATATATGTGTACATATATGTATGTACATATATGTATGTACTATATATATTCTAAATTTAAGAGGCACAATTTTTTATTTTTTTTATTTAACCCTTCACATTCAATGTTAATTATATCCAAAGCCAAACAGTACATAAAATACCTTGTGTTTTTGAAAGGGGTAACATTTTGGAATTGTACCTATTTATTTTACTTTTTTGCTCAAATTTATTTATGGACTGTAGTCCTTTACAGAAACATCAGAATTGCATTTGTTTGTTTTTTGTTTTTTTTGGGGGGTGGGAGTGTTGTACCTTTTTAAAGGCCTTTGGATCAGACAATGTTTAACTAGTAAAATAACTCCTGTATACCATTTGAAAACTGTGACATTGTTTGATCAAAAGTCCTTCAAAGGATTAAAATAAGTAAAATGTGTTTCTTTCGGACATAACATTTTGAGAGATTAAAGCAAAGCAAGTTTTAAAAATTGTGAATCAAAATGTTTTTATGCCATTTGAAAAATTGAGGACTTTCATGTCCTGTTTGGTGTATTGTAGAATAACTGCCACTGCACCTGTTAAAGAATTGGACATTGAAATGTTTAAATTTAACATGAACAAACCCTCCGAAGTTTTTTCTTAAATTATTACACGCTACAATACATGGTTTAAAAGTTGAAACATGATGGGATCGGATCAGATTAGTGTAAGTATTAAAACACTGCCAACACCAGTGTCAAGATGGTTCTTTTAAATGGAACTACAACACATGTAGCTCTGAAACTTGGTTCATCTGTTTTGATACTATTATTTTTTTCTTTATAGATTCCTGCATTGGATTAAGGGTTGATCCACGGAAATGTTTTATATATATTGTGATGCCTCGATTTACGAGTAAACTAATTATTGAGTATTTCGAGGTACCAGCTGTGTCTTGGCTTGTTGTTATACTTTAAGTTGGGAGCATAGTTACATAAATACAGTCACTAAGTCACAAGCCTCTCCACTGCTTGTTGGCATAGTGATTGTCTGACTAAACCCCAAATGACCCGCCCCAATACATACGGTTCGACTCGCCAGCAACAGCCCACAGCCAGAGATCGAAACAATCCTGCCCTCCAACTTCCGGAACGGAGAAAAGCGAGTGTGAAGAAGAACGCAGAGAAGAAGAAGTGGACGACACCCACCGCATCAAAGATACTACATGATGGTGGGTTTTTGGTTTTCTAACATTTTTTGAGCTTTTTTGTATGCCATTTTAACTATATGTGTGTCAAACCTTTTTGAACTTAGCGGTTTAATGTTCCATTACATAATGTTCAATTACACAAAGAAATTAATGAGTTCATGTAAACGTACTTGAGAGCCTTGGAATAAATCCAGTCAAATACATTTGGTATGAACTCACAAATGTCCTTCAAAGTTGTTTAGGGCTTCAGAGTATAGCGTAAGTCATGTAGTGTAGTGTAGTGTTATCTATATATATGTGACTCTCATGACATATCAAGGAATTGCAATGGGTGGCGTTTTCCATAACTGTCTTGACTGCAGAGGTATCTGACCTTCCTGCTGTTACTTTCGCATTCAAATATGTGTTGTGGTCCTTCGCTTCAATTATGTGCTCTGTTATGGTTTTGGTTGCCATAACATCTTGTGTTTTATACAGTCTGTTTAGCATCAAGTGAGTGGACTAACTCTCTCTCTTATATCAAGAAAACAAAGATATAAGTATAAATAGATACAGGATATGGACTACTAAGCAATATAGTATTAATAATGATGAATTAATTAAATACAGCATATTGCTTGATATTGTTGAAATTGGCCAACTTACTTCTTCTGTTGAGATGAATACTTATATGTTATTGTCAAACTGAATGCTGATGCTCAATTCTGCAATGTGGTGAAACATTTCCAAATCTTGATCTTCTTGTTCAGCAATCCTTTGTATTGTTTTGCTGTTGTTGATGAATGTTGTTGACTTTCTTCCATCCGACTGCATCATTCTTTATTTTTGTATTGTGAGATGATATGATTTGTAATGTTTATCCAGTTTCTTGATTGATCTCTTAACAAGTTCTTCATTTGGCGCTCCTGGTGCATACATGATCTTCCCTTTGTCCATCCATCCATCCATTTTCTACCGCTTATTCCCTTCAGGGTCGCGGGGGGGGCTGGAGCCTATCTCAGCTACAATCGGGCGGAAGGCGGGGTACACCCTGGACAAGTCGCCACCTCATCGCAGTCTTCCCTTTGTCTCATGCACCATTTTGTCTGATTCTCATTCTTGTAAACTTCTGATCCTGGTCACTTTTCTGCTTCAGAGATGCCGTTTGTGTTTTTTAATCATTAACTTAATGACCAATGTCATTTCTTTTTTTCTTTTTCTCTTTTTTTTTGGTTATTTCTGCCAGAAATTGGAATGCAGTGTTGATGTTAGAAATCATGTTTTCTATTCTGGCTCCAGTACTCTGGAATGCCCTCCCGGTAACAGTTAGAGATGCTACCTCAGTAGAAGCATTTAAGTCCCATCTTAAAACTCATTTGTATACTCTAGCCTTTAAATAGACTCCCCTTTCAGACCAGTTGATCTGCCATTTCTTTTCTTTTCTGCTCTGCCCCCTCTCCCTCGTGGAGGGGGGGGGGGTACAGGTCTCCGGTGGCCATGGATGAAGTGCTGGCTGTCCAGTGTCAGATCCCGGGGTGGACCGCTCGCCTGTGCATCAATTGGGGACGTCTCTGCGCTGCTGACCTGTCTCTGCTCAGGATGGTCTCCTGCTGGCCCCACTATGGACTGGACTCTAACTATTATGTTAGATCCACTATGGACTGGACTTTCAAAATATTATGCTAGATCCACTCGACGTCCATTGCACCGGTCGCCCTAGAGAGGGGGGGGTGTCACCCACATCTGCGATCCTCTCCAAGGTTTCTCATTGTCATCCCACTGGGTTGAGTGTTTCCTTGCCCTGATGTGGGATCTGAACCGACGATGTCGTTGTGGCTTGTGCAGCCCTTTAAAACACTTGTGATTTAGGGCTATATAAATAAACATTGATTGATTGATGTACAATTATATTTCCTATAAAAATATTTTTGGATTTCACACAATGGAAGGTTGTCAGCTGAGGCTCGACATGTTTTAGTCTCCTACACTCTTCAAGCTCAGTGTTTAATTTTTCTGAACTGTAAACACGCTTTATCTCCATCTTACAAGCGATGGATCAAAGGAGTGTTTTTTAATATAAAATTGAAAGAGCTAACGTTTTCACTCTTCTCTCAAAAACTTCAATAAAATCTGGAAAACCCTGATGTCCATCATAGACTGATTGACTATACTGCATGAATCAGATATCTGAGCTCAGTGGATTATAATAACATCACAATATATCATTCAACAATATTTGTTACCTCTTGACTATTTATGGCATAAAGTTATTGTTTAGTTATTTTCATTTTTGTGTACATATTTTTTTAATATATATTTTTCCTTACTCTTCAGTTTATACCTCTTACATTATTATTATTATTATTATTATTGAAATGTGTATAGATATTACTGTTATATTATTATTATTATTATTATTATATTTTATTTTATTTTATTTTTCTGTTTGGTTTTCTGGTTGCACTGTATTATATTATGCTCAATAATATATATATATATATATATATATATATATATATATATATATATATATATATATATATATATATATATATATATATATATATATATATATACTGTATATGTATGCATATTTGCATATATGTTTTGATTTTTTTTTAATATAAGTGTATATATACATATATATTGTTTTTAATAAATTAATTGGTATTTTATTTCCCCAGTGTGGCCTTATTACATTGTAGGATGTAAGGGTGTATGTTTGTACAAATTAAACATAATTCCTAAAACCTTAAGTGTGAATACAATCAACCTTAAATAAAGTCATTTGAGCAGTAGGAGGAATATAAAAACTCAACCAGTTTAACTTTGTGGTTTAAAAAGTTTCAATGACCATATGTGGTGTGTTTTTGAAATGTGTAGAGACTAAGCATGACTTCTTTTTACATGTGCAGAATTTAGCTCTGTGAGGATGGATTTTTTTTTTTTTTAATCATGAGCAGAAACTGTTTTTGTTGTTTTTAATCGCATGCCGAAAAAGCCCGATGGGTGCCAGTAATAAAATCCTCATTGTTTCTTTAGCAAAGTATGCTGTCATTAGCGGCTGACACTCTGGATTGTTGTGGCTTCGGAAAGCTAACATGCCCCCCACTCCTCAAGAGAGGGAGGCCAGCCCTGACTTGCAGCACCTCAATTTGGCTTTTGTATTGGCGAGGCTCGGGAAGTAGGAGGCGAGGATTCCTGTCATGGTGCCCAGTGGGTTTAGAACTCGTGGTTGGAGTGTTAGAAAGGCTCCATGATTAATGGTGGGGAACTTGGAGGGGGCAGCAAGGGAGACGCTTTCTGTTGCTGGACTGTGCAACCTGAATGCACAATTGTGAAGAGCTTTGTCGAAGCATTCCTAATCGGAAAGTTGTTACCTTTTCAGCATGCAACCTGGCAATATTTCACAGTGGAATAGTGCTGGAAGTAAAAGTCATCATCGGGAAGCGCATTCATTAGGCATGTAGAGAAATTAACAACCAAGATCTGTATCAAAGGATTGTTGCATTTGACAAAATAATTTACAGCATTCACTACATTCATTTTACAGTGCATAATACAGAAAAGAAGCATAAAGTGACATTAAATAGGACAACTATCCCATTGATTTAAGCATGCAACATTACTCGAAACACCCACACAAATATGCTGTTGTGGGTTTTTTTGCACGCTGTGCTCAAGAGGAGCTGCAGATTCACTGTAATGTTCATGGACAGTTTTTGAACTGAAATACTACGGTGTGCTGTGGGATTCAAACTAATGAGTAAAATTAAATGTATCGTTTACATAAGACGGCCAGTAACGGGCCCTGGGACTGTTTTGGAATTTGGTGATGATGATCGGGGCTTGGACAGGAATATAATTGGCAAGGTCTGATTGGATATATGGATCAATGAAGGCCTCACAATGAGACAGAGGGAAATAATCCATGATATTGGGAGACAGGACAGCAGGAGTTGGAGGTTGTTGGAGAGTTCCATGAAGACCACTGGGTAGCATTCTTGCTCCCATGCTTCTTCTTGTGCCTCATCCTGGGCTTCTGCAACCAAATTTACGTCGTTGCTGCGTGTTTTTTGTAGGCCGTTCTCTGCTTCTGCTTCTGCGAACGCACAGAGAAGGCAACAAGGTGAAACAAGACTACCATGAAAGACCAGCATGACCCACGTTGCTATACTCTGAGACAAGTGCAGGGCCCTCAGCTCTTCCTGTATCTTCAGTCATGCTTGAGACGCGTAGCAAGTCGGCCTGTCAAGTGTGTCATGTGCTCAGGGAAGGTTACCTCCTGAAGCAACAGTCTGGGGGAAACATCTGACGCCACTACGACTGCCTGACAGGCCACATTTATCACACACTCTACACGCAGAGCTGCCACAGCACCATCTCAGTCACTTAAATGCTACCTTGGGACATCTACTGAAAATAACCACCATTAAAGAGTCCATTGGACATGCATGTTGATGGTGATATGACGTACAAGGTTAATGGGTATTTACTGACAACTACACACCTTGAAGAATCACCTGATTGTTTGGGTGGTTATAGCCTTCAGCATCTGTCGCTAGCTCTATAGCATATCATTCTATCAGTGACAATGTTTCCATGTATACTAAATTAGTCTGATTTCTCAAATAATTTGTCTCAAAACAAGCCTCCTAAAACCCTTAGAAACACCTTTCCCTGATCATGTTTGGCTTTTGAAAAGTTGGACTAACACAACTAGATTATGCGATTGAAAACCAGATCCCTAGAGTGGGTGTGGGCTGCTATAGGGGACCTTTTGTGTCACACACGCGCCAGTCTCAACACGTGTGATATAACCCAGAAGCAGATACAATTCAATCAAAACATAGGCAACAAGTGGAATGAAGAGGAGACTGTTTATGTGCTTTACAAATTAAAACAACTGAACATTTTGAAGTGCATCCATGGGAGAAAAGAAAAAGAAACACAGATTTATTTAAGGAGGTACAGTTAAGGATATGTACAAGGCTGGCTTCATTCGGACTCCCAAATGAAATATGAATAAGATGGAAGAGAACGAAGCAGGTAGGTTTAAAGCCAAAGAAGAAACAAACCTCTTCCCGCAGTATTTATGCATTCCAAATGGATTAACAATAACTCCAACTGGCAAACTTGTACAGAATAATAGCAACCCTGAATTAAAGCGGTATCAGAGCACGAACAGTCTTTTCCTTCTGATTTAAACCACCTTCCATCAATCTACAGAGCTCATAGAATGAACTTCAAGACATTCAGACATTTTCTTTCCATGATTTTCTGTCCGAAATTTCCTTGAAAACTACTCTCTCTCACCAGTCTTTCTTTGCTTCAGACCCGCATTCACTCTGAGACCTTCTTGGTAGTAATGTCTATTCGTAGCGCAATCCAAGATAATTTGTTGATGCTCTCTGCTATTTAAAGGGGAACATTATCACAATTTCAGAATTGTTAAAACCATTAAAAATCAGTTCCCAGTGGCTTATTATATTTTTCGAAGTTTTTTTCAAAATTTTACCCATCACGCAATATCCCTAAAAAAAGCTTCAAAGTGCCTGATTTTAACCACCCGTCCATTTTCCTATGACGCCACATAGTGAAGCCAACACAAACAAACATGGCGGAAAGAACTGCAAGCTATAGCGACATTAGCTCGGATTCAGACTCGGATTTCAGCGGCTTAAGCGATTCAACAGATTACGCATGTATTGAAACGGATGGTTGTAGTGTGGAGGCAGGTAGCGAAAACGAAATTGAAGAAGAAACTGAAGCTATTGAGCCATATCGGTTTGAACCGTATGCAAGCGAAACCGACGAAAACGACACGATAGCCAGCGACACGAGAGAAAACGAGGACGAATTCGGCGATCGCCTTCTAACCAACGATTGGTATGTGTTTGTTTGGTATTAAAGGAAACTAACAACTATGAACTAGGTTTACAGCATATGAAATACATTTGGCAACAACATGCACTTTGAGAGTGCAGACAGCCCAATTTTCATCAATTAATATATTCTGTAAACATACCCTCATCCGCGCTCTTTTCCTGAAAGCTGATCTGTCCAGTTTTGGAGTTGATGTCAGCAGGCCAGGGAAGCTAGGGTCGATAGCTCGCTCGTCTGCGGGAACAAACTGCCGCCATTGCTTGCCGTGCTAGCGAGGTCCTTTGTCCCTGAATTGCTCACACACTCCGGCAGATTCAATGGGGGTCTGGCGGCAGATTTCTTTGACTTTATCGTTGGAAATGCATCTGCTTTGACTGTCGCAGGATATCCACACATTCTTGCCATCTCTGTCGTAGCATAGCTTTCGTCGGTAAAGTGTGCGGAACAAACGTCCAATTTCTTGCCACTTTCGCATCTTTGGGCCACTGGTGCAACTTGAATCCGTCCCTGTTCGTGTTGTTACACCCTCCGACAACACACCGACGAGGCATGATGTCTCCAAGGTACGGAAAACAGTCGAAAAAACGGAAGATAACAGAGCTGATTTGACTCGGTGTTTGAGAAAATGGCGGATTGCTTCCTGATGTGACGTCACGTTGTGACGTCATCGCTCCGAGAGCGAATAATAGAAAGGCGTTTAATTCGCCAAAATTCAGCCATTTAGAGTTCGGAAATCGGTTAAAAAAATATATGGTCTTTTTTTTGCAACATCAAGGTATATATTGACGCTTACATAGGTCTGGTGATAATGTTCCCCTTTAAGATCAGCAAAGCCATTAGAGGTGTTATATTTGTAATTTGTGCCAATGTTACAGCAGACATCAGGTACACAAAGAACTGGGCTGTTGACTTGTGACGATGACGATGTGCTGTGGTGTGACGCCGTAGGCCAATTGGAAAAGCAACACATGTTTCCCTGCTAAAAGGAAGTAAGTGATGATGCAGCGATCATTTTAATGACTCTGAAATCGATTAAGAAGGGTTTTGGTTGGAGTGTGGATGGAAAATAAAATTAAAACACTCAAGCTAAAAGGGATCCCGAAAATCAGGAGCACCCTCGAGGGGAGAAAAACTGAGTCAGAATATGCAGAAAAACAGTAAAAGACGAGTACACCCGTGCTCAAAATTGAGAGAAAAAGAAGGTAAGCTGCTAGTATTGTATGTTGCATTCTCTTCTACTTTCAATTTCCTCAAGATGCTTGAGGAAATGCTGAAAGAGCATGAGAAAACACAGGCTATAGTGTCTATGGAAGATTATTTTATATTAATTTTTTGTTCACAATGTGAACCATATCAGTTTTGAAGTAATCATGGACCGTGCAGGTCAACAAAAACATGTGATTAAGTAATAAAAAATAATATTTTTTCATGTCTTTATCCAAACGGTCTATGTGGGGAAATGGGCTCCAGTTCTCTATCAGTGGTCCCCAACCTTTTTGTAGCTGCAGACCGGTCAAAGCTTGAAAATTTGTCCCGCGGACCGGGGGGAGGGGGGGGGATTTAAATGTTTTCTGTCATAAAGAAATACAATCATGTGTGCTTACGGACTGTATCCCTGCAGACTGTATTGATCTATATTGATGTATAATGTAGGATCCAGAAATATTAATAACAGAAAGAAACAACCCTTTTGTGCGAATGAGTGTGAATGAGTGTAAATGGGGGAGGGAGGTTTTTTGGGTTGGTGCACTATTTGTAAGTGTATCTTGTGTTTTTTATGTTGATTTAATAATTGTTTTTTATTTATTTTTATTTATTTATTTTATTTTATTATTTTTTTATTTCTTGTGCGACCCGGTACCAAATGATCCACGGACCGGTACCGGGCCACGGCCCGGTGGTTGTGGACCACTGCTCTAGATGACATCACAACAAGAGGGGGCGGGATTTGGAAAGGGGCCGTTCCAAGTACAGTTACTCAAAACCAATTGAGATTGTGGGAAATGAATGCTAGATTCCTTTTCAGGAGCAAAAAATACATGAAGAGGACTTTATATATTTATTACGAGTGTAAAGATTAATTGACATATCGATATGTCGATTTATTTACTTAGATTCAACTACATTGATCGAGGTATCGATCCAACATCATTTTAAAAGAAAATCAATCGATTTCATCGATACGAGAAAAAGGAAAACATTGGATTTAAGAACGGCAGACTTCACATGAAGTTTAACACTTTTAAAGATAAGGACGTTAAACGTTATTAAAGTCTGTCCATCAGTGGCGTCATCGCCATCAGTCGGCAAAACAAGAGTGGCAGATAGCTACAGTGGCTGAGAAAGGTCATAACAAATGTAAACGCCACAAGACAATATAAATTACAGCACAACAACTTTCAGCTATCGCACAATTGCAAAAGCCACAACAAATACAAACTCCACAACACAATAATATAAAGTCAAAACACAACTTTAAGCTTTAAACTTTAAACACAAGTTACGGCAACGTATCAACATCCTGAACATAGTATATTAGTATTATTGAAAAAATTGAGTTATTAAAAACTGAAAAAGTAGTCACACCGCTTACTTCTGTTGTCACTTCCTTTCCGTCTTTGTATTATGTTTTGGCTTAAAGTTGTTGTGTTATGGCTTTATGTTATTGTGTTGTGGCATTTGCATTTATTGTGACTTTTCTTTGCGGTCATAGCTGTTTATTAAAATGAGAGTAGTAGCAGGTCAAATCGCTGCTCCTTTAACCTGAAAAGATTTGGTTGCACTTATTTTGTGTATACATTTTTTTTGTATTTGTATTATTTCTATGTAAAAAAAATTTTTTTTAAAACAACAGTAAAAGTAGCAGGTAAACCTACTGTTGATTCAACCTGAAGAGATGTTGGGTACAGTTTATTTTTGATATTAATACTGTCTTTAAAAAAAAAAGCAGACGTCGCAGGTAAATCTATTGTTAAAATGTTGGTTACTAGGGCTGTGAATCTTTGGGTGTTCCACGATTCGATTCAATATCGATTCTTGGGGTCACGATTCGATTCAAAATCGATTTTTATTTTCAATTCAACACGATTTTTGATTCAAAAACGATTTTTTTCCCGATTCAAAAGGATTCTCTATTCATTCAATACATAGGATTTCAGCAGGATCTACCCCAGTCTGCTGACATGCAAGCAGAGTAGTAGATTTTTGTAAAAAGCTTTTATAATTGTAAAGGACAATGTTTTATTAACTGATTGCAATAATGTAAATTTGTTTTAACTATTAAATGAACCAAAAATATGACTTATTTTATCTTTGTGAAAATATTGGACACAGTGTGTTGTCAAGCTTATGAGATACGATGCAAGTGTAAGCCACTGTGACACTATTGTTTTTTATTTTTATTTTTATAAATGTCTAATGATAATGTCAATGAGGGATTTTTGATCACTGCTATGAAATTGTAACTAATATCGATACTGTTGTTGATAATATTCATTTTTGTTTCACTACTTTTGGTTTGTTCTGTGTCGTGTTTGTGTCTCCTCAATTGCTCTGTTTATTGCAGTTCTGAGTGTTGCTGGGTCGGGTTTGGTTTGCATTGTTATGGTATTGCTGTGTATTGTTTTGTTGGATTGATTAATTTAAAAAAAAAAATAATAGTACATTTTTAAATTAAAAAAAATTCCAAAAAATAAAAAAATTTAAAAATGGGAATCGATTCTGAATCGCACAACGTGAGAATTGCGATTCAAATTCGAATCGATTTTTTCCCACACCCCTATTGGTTACTTTACTGTTATTGAAAATTGATTGAATAGTGAAAATGTGAACAGAAAAGGTTCCCCCTTGTTAATTCAACCTAAAGTGTTGGTTGTACTTTATTCAAATAAGTTGTAAATGCATTGCCCATTGATTGTTGTTTATTTGCTTGTTTGTATCCATAACTCATTTGTACATAATTAATTTTATAGAAATAACAGGAATATAGGAAACTTCAGCTGTAGTGTCTGGGCTCTGTACCGAGGATGTCGTTGTGGCTTGTGCAGCCCTTTGAGACACTTGTGATTTAGGGCTATATAAATAAACATTGATTGATTGATTGATAGTGTCTAGTATCCAGTATTTATTTCACAGTCACACTGATTGTTTTTTTTTGGGGGGGGGGGTTTGCTATAAAGTTAGTGAATCGATTTCAACTCACTGAACCGTTTAGGATCGTATCGTACTAAAAAAAAAAAAAGGTCTCTGAACCGTATCGGCAACCACTAATTCTTTATAGGATCAAATCATTGTTGAAATGAATCGTTATAACTTCAATATGTATTAAATATATTGCATCTACGTATAAGTGATCAATCAAACTAGATGCTCAACTATTGAACTTGTTGACTTTTAAAGGGTGTAATGTAATTAAAAAATATGTTTTATGATAACAAGATGAACCAATATACGTACCACATTGCTCCAAAATGTCTGTCCATAATCATCCATTGGATTATTGCTCCTAAGTGGCAGGAAGGTTGCACTTTCTGATCCTGAGATCCAAATCCGCACAGCAGTGAGCCTGCAGAAGGTCCAGCAATCATCCAAACGCTTAATTCTGGTCCAACCTGCAAGTGACAAAAGCAAGTGAGGTCATGTTTGACTCATGGAGCTCACCTGAGGGCACTGGCAAAAGTGATACCAAGTGGTGCTCTCTGTTGGGGGTCCATATCACATTTAACAAATAATACCCACAAAAACAGTATTTAAAAAAAAATAAAAACAGTATTTCTATCACATTTTTAGTTGGAAAAATAGAAAGCATTGCACAACCAGCAGTTGGAATAAGCATGTGAAACAATATTTACCCGGAGGAAGCTTTGGTCACGTGGTGGTGAGCTGTCCAATGGCAGAGTCCAGGATGTCTGACGTCATCGTCTGGCAACTTGAATTGTCTCTTGTACTTTTTCACTCAACGTCTTAAGAGCAGCAGCTGCAGTCTTTTTACTTGCCTGTTTGGACGAAACATGGACAAATACGTCAATTTAATGACTGCTCGAAGGAGGGAGAAATGAAGAGGAGTGACGCTGAACAAAATGGCAGAGAGGAGACACGCACACACACACACACAAACACGTACACGCGTGGTGTTATACCGATCGTGTTTTTATTGTGTTGATTCCTCTACATTAACCCTTACTTTTTTTTATTTTGTTAAAAGGAGCTGTACGACGTTGTGTTGTTAAAACGATGTGTCTTCAGCGGTGGGCTATGTCTATTTCCCGGACAGCGGGTTTGCTATTCGGGCTATGTCTATTTCCCTAACAGCAGTTTAGCTCATCTGTTTAGCGGCTGTTTATGTATTTATTTATTTATAAACTTCATAATAGCTCAACCATATATAATATAGTCGAATCCAATGCATTATTAATAGACAGAAAGGTGCTGAATTCAATTAGTTGACTTGCTTGTAAAAGAGTAATTTTAATTAATTTCTCAAATGTATTTAAATGAATAAGAAATACTTTTTATATTCTAATTTATATTGGGGTTTTTTTTACTAATTCACATATGCCTCTAACTGTCTAGACTTGGTTTAATTATGTTCGCTGAGAGCGGGCAAACAAAGAAAGGCTCGACACTGAGGACACAAAGACAAAGGAGGAAAATATGCTTTTATCATTTAAATTTGCATTATTTAATGCAAATATACCGTTTTTATATATACATTTTTTTTTTTTGTTCACATTACATAAAAACGAATTGATTTGTGTTCTGCAAATTACACCACCCATTTAAATTAAACAAATTCATGCCAAAAAAAAAAGACATGCAGAATATAAGTAGTTATTTTTCATTTCAATTTTCTCTTTTTCTTTTTTACTTTTTTCTTTCCTTTCACTCCAACAAAGGTATGGAGAGAACCATCTTTTTACGTCTCCCACCCGTGATGGATGATGCACTCAGTGTTGCAGAGAAGAGGAGCCTTCTTCCTCTTCCTCTTCCTCGATATGGTCAGGGCAACAAAAATATAAATATTGGTGTAATTTTTATATATATATATATATATATATATATATATATATATATATATATATATATATATATACTTATTTTCATGATATTCAAACTAATTGTATAGGTAATATATAGGCTAATAATATGTACAAATATAATCAACAACGGTGTTGAATTAAATAGCAATGGTAAATAATTCCCTCAACAGCATCCATCCATCCATTTACTACCGCTTGTCCCTCAACACCGTATTTTTCTCAATATGTGATGGCCTCTATACGAAATATAAAGTTTTTTTCTTTGGACTATTATATTTTGGATAAGGCCTCCAGTATGAATTTAGTATGTTTTGAAAGTCATTTAATTTCCCTGCAGCTCGCCTGCACCCTTGAATACACACTCTCTACATTGTGTGATATACAAGCTCAGCAAGACCATAATTTAGCTTCTGTGCCTGCACCACAATTCTCCGTGAACTCTGTTTGAACCGCCTTGGTGACAATAAATCATTTTTCTCCTTCATGCGCACACAAAAGCGCACCGATCGCTCTGTGTGTCACCCCCTTTATACCTCCTTATGCCCTCTCTCCTTGCCACCAACCACCAAAAAGTGTCAATAAAGCTTTATTTCTGCAGGTCGTAACATTAAGGGATTTAATTGTTGCTTGGAACTTGGGAGATTTTTGGCATCTCAAATATGAACGCAGCATCATTTGTGTTAATTCAATTCCAAATATCTAGAAGTTGCGGCCCGACGAGTTGGCGTGTGTGCGCATGTGCAAGAGTGGAGCCAGGCTGGACAGATAAGATGAGACCGAGGGAGGAGGCGTTAGGATGCTGCCGGTTTGAAACGCTGCACACAAATGGCCCTGTCTTGGCACAGAGGGAAGATTTATGGGCCCGGTGCCTTATATTGCTGTAAACAATGCCGGGCCAAAATGAAAGGACTGCAAGTTTGCGCACCACCACACTTCATAAGTGAGCCTCCCCCTTAAAAAACACACAATTTCGGTCAAGTCATACAAACGAGTTTTTGACATTTGCACACAAGCACGCATGCATACAAGAGCGCAGGCTTTTAATTTGGGGCTGCAGTGCCCAAGCATGCACAGCCTGCTAAATAATGTCAAGCTGCAACATAAATCAGGGGACCATATGTGGAAAAGCCAATTTGGACCGAAAGTAGGCAAATATATGTGATTATGCTGTAGGGTTTGTATTTTTTTAACATACGCTTGGAACATCCAATTATAGGTGGAGGGCAAATACTATATGTATGTATATTGAAACATATATGCTACAACACAATAGCTGCATACAATGTCAACGAAGTATTAAGGTATATATGTTTATTATTGTGGTTTATAAAACTACACTGCATCATATTTTGACCATTTAACTAAAAATAGTGGAATTATGTAGTGCAGTATATACATCCCTAGGAGGATAGAAATCTATTTAAAAACAAATAATTTATTATTTCGTTCTGACTCAAAATCACCCATGGGTAAAGTGTCTAATATGTTTACCCTCTCACTTGGAGGATAACCAACATACTATATATAGTAAAATAGTAATGATGAACATCCATCCATTTCTATTGCTTGTCCCTTATAGGGTTGCGGGGGGTGCTGGAACATATATTCTTAAACAAATGTGCTGTAGACCAGGGGTGTCCAAACTTATTTCACCCAGGAAAATGACAGAATGCACTTTAATATTTTGTATACTTAAATGCTTAAACCAATCAATGTACATCGATATGTGCTAAATAGGTTAAAAACAATTGTTAGCATAGCTTTGTGTTATATGTGACAAGCAAATAGTTGTTAGTGTTATATCTGCAATATGTCTAATATACATCAACAATATAAACGATCATTTTATTTTCAGACCATGTTGAGGACCAATAAAAAAAAGTGTGGACCAAAAATATCCTCCGCGCCACACTTTGGACACCCCTGATGTAGATCAAAACTGATTGTTATTTTTATGAACTTAAAATATATATGACAGATCTATATTAGATTGTGTTGCTGTCCTTTAATGTTGTAATTATGACTGTTTTTTTTGTGATCTTTATTTAGACAGCTGGGTCTTTTTTGGCAATATGCTGAAGCGCTTCATAATATGTTCAAGAAGATAAACATTGTGTTTAAACGTTTTGGATGGACAGACATTGAAAACCATACAGTGCATATATTTGCATTCCTATATTACCATAAAAGGTGATATGTATGACACTGCATGTGAAGAAATAATCACTCACCTGTTAGATACAGCTATGACTTACTCAGCACTGCTTCATATAAGTATAACAAAATTTTAAAATCCTTATTTTTCAAACATTATAAAACATATACGCTACAACATATTGTAGCGTATATAATACACAATCTAATAAATAATATTAGGCTTTAAGGTCCATTACACGGAATCAGTACTATTTGCATCATAAAGAAACCGAATTGCAAAATACTTAATTTAGTAAGCAATTTGTCCTGCACATTTATTTGATTGCATATTTGAAAGTTTTAATTACATTTTTAATTACATTTTGACAAACTTAACATGGACTCTTTAACATGTAATATAATCAGAGGAAACCTTTAAATATGCTATATTTTATGTGTTACTCCTAATCCTAACTGTATTAGAAGTTTATTTTTTACTTTCTAATTTAAACAATTTAGTTAAAATTTAAACTTTAGTTGCATCCCAGTGCTGTTACCCACATGATCCCCTCTGAAAGAAGTGGACTATTGCACAAGTCATATTGAATCCTTTGCAGGCCAGAAATGTCCATCCATCCATCCATCCATCCATCCATCCATCCATCCATCCATCCATGTTCTACCGCTTGTCCCTCTCGGGGTCGCGGGGGCTGCTGGAGCCTATCTCAGCTGTATCGGGGCGGAAGGCTGGGTACACCCTGGACAAGTCGCCACATTCACACTCACATTCACACACTCGGGCCAATTTAGTGTTGCCAATCAACCTATCCCCAGGTGCATGTCTTTGGCCAGAAATGTATTCATTTATTTAAATTTATATTTGATTATATTTCAACTATATGTTTTTGGTTGTTGCTGAATTGCTGCAATGTGCTTATAGCAGGGGTCCCCAAACTAAGGCCCTCGGGCCAAATACGCCCCGACAGCGTCCAAAATCCGGTCCGCGGGAAGTCTCAAGGTTTTTTTTTTAATTTGTTTTATCGCTTATTATTCTCGGGCCTCCTAGCTGCTCTGGCAAATCATATTGTTTAAAAATGCATTTTCCCATCGATAACGAGACATGATCGGCAAGTGCGCACTCTTCTAGACAAATAGTGCATGTGGAATATATATATATTCCTTGCAAGGGTGCAGATAACTGACAATATGACCTGGTCCCTACACACCGGAGCTCTTGTAAAAAGAGCTCAGCAGCGCATGCACTTTTGCATCGGATGAAAAGAGCACAGCTCCCTCCCCCCATTCTATCCACATTCTAAAGAGACACTATAGAGAGCCTACTGACCAACTGCATCTCTGTCTGGACTGGAGCCTGCAGTGCCTTAGACTGGAAGTCTCCACAGAGAATGGTGAGGACGGCGGAAAAGATCATCAGGACTCATCTTCCTCCTTTCCAGGAGATCGCAAAAAGCCGCTGCCTGACCAGGGCTCAGAAAATCTGCAAAGACTCCTCCCACCCCCACCAAGGACTGTTTTCACTGCTGGACTCTAGAAAGAGGTTCCGCAGCCTCCGTAGCAGAACCTCCTGGTTCTGTAACAGCTTCTTCCCTCAGGCCATAAGACTCTTGAACGCATCATAATAATCCCCTCAATTCCCCCCAAAAATGGATTAACTCGCTGGAATATAAAGACAATATAACATACATCCATAAACGTGGACGCATATGCAAAAGTGCAATATATTTATCAGTACAGTAATCTATTTATCTATATCTACACCTTATTGCTCTTTTATCCTGCACTACAACAAGCTAATGCAGTGGTTCTTAACCCGGGTTCGATCGAACCCTAGGGGTTCGGTGAGTCGGCCTAAGGGGTTCGGCCGAGGTCAAGACACACCCGACTCATCGTGTAAATACAAACTTCTCCCTATCGGCGTATTATGGATACGGCAACAGCTGACTGGGTTGCAGGTGTGTAATTTGTTGTGAGTTTATGCACTGTGTTGGTTTTGTTCTTTGAACAAGGTGATGTTCATGCACAATTCATTTTGTGCACCAGCAAAAAAAACATGGTATCACTTTAGTATGGGGAACATATTCACCATTAATTAGTTGCCATTAACATGCAAATTAGTAACATATTGGCTCTTAACTAGTCATTATTAAGTACTTATTAATGCCTTATTCAGCATGGCCTAATTATAACCCTAAACCTCTAACCCTGACCTTAACCCTAACCAACTAACTCTAAATTAAGTCTTTATTACTTGGAATATGTTCCCCTCGTGTCCAAATAACTCTAAATTAAGTCTTTGTTACTTCGAACATGTTTCCCATACTAAAGTGTTACCAAAAACATATAACTTTGTCTTGAATTTGAAAAAAAACATTTTATTTTTCACTAAAGAAGGGTTCGGTGAATGCGCATATGAAACTGGTGGGGTTCGGTACCTCCAACAAGTTTAAAGGGGAACATTATCACAATTTCAGAAGGGTCAAAACCATTAAAAATCAGTTCCCAGTGGCTTATTTTATTTTTCGAAGTTTTTTTCAAAATTTTACCCATCACGCAGTATCCCTAAAAAAAGCTTCAAAGTGCCTGATTTTAACCATCGTTATATACACCCGTCCATTTTCCTGTGACGTCACACAGTGATGCCAATACAAACAAACATGGCGGATAGAACAGCAAGTTTATAGCGACATTAGCTCGGATTCAGACTCGGATTTCAGCGGCTTAAGCGATTCAACAGATTACGCATGTATTGAAACGGATGGTTGTAGTGTGGAGGCAGGTAGCGAAAACGAAATTGAAGAAGAAACTGAAGCTATTGAGCCATATCGGTTTGAACCGTATGCAAGCGAAACCGACGAAAACGACACGACAGCCAGCGACACGGGAGAAAGCGAGGACGAATTCGGCGATCGCCTTCTAACCAACGATTGGTATGTGTTTGTCTGGCATTAAAGGAAACTAACAACTATGAACTAGGTTTACAGCATATGAAATACATTTAGCAACAACATGCACTTTGAGAGTGCAGACAGCCCATTTCAGGCGCGCTAAGAACATATATTTTTCCACGATTTCAGCACTCAAGTTAACCATACCTAAATAGACACAAAATACTGCATTACACAAGACTACCCGAATGTACTCGAATGATTGAAAAAAATAAATGTTTTTAAGCTAAATTATTGGTAAACACAGTTTATGTATAATAATTTACGTAAAACCGCGAGTAATAAATAAAGTTTTCATCAATTAATATATTCTGTAGACATACCCTCGTCCGCTCTCTTTTCCTGAAAGCTGATCTGTCCAGTTTTGTAGTTGATGTCAGCATCTGCTTTGAGTGTCGCAGGATATCCACACATTCTTGCTATCTCTGTCGTAGCATAGCTTTCGTCGGTAAAGTGTGCGGAACAAACGACTGACCATTTCGTCGGCTTTCCCCACAGCCTCGTATTTTTAACAAATTTCGTCCAATTTCTTGCCACTTTCGCATCTTTGGGCCACTGGTGCAACTTGAATCCGTCCCTGTTCGTGTTGTTGCACCCTCCGACAACACACCGACGAAAATGAGAAAATGGCGGATTGCTTCCCGATGTGACGTCACGTTGTGACGTCATCGCTCCGAGAGCGAATAATAGAAAGGCGTTTAATTCGCCAAAATTCACCCATTTAGAGTTCGGAAATCGGTTAAAAAAATATATGGTCTTTTTTTCTGCAACATCAAGGTATATTTTGACGCTTACATAGGTCTGGTGATAATGTTCCCCTTTAAGAACTACTGAGCTAATGCAACATAATTGTGTTCTTATCTGTACTGTAAAGTTCAAATTTGAATGACAATCAAAGGATGTCTAAGTCTAAGTCTAATATATATACACGCACACACACACACACACACACATTTTCTTAACCCAATGTGGCCTCCGAGTCAAAATGTTTGTGGACCCCTGGCTTATAGTGTCAACAACAGGCTATAAGCAAAAATGCCGTAATTGATCATTTTACACTGAAAACTCACTCCTGTTATTGTCAGTCAAATTACAGAAATAAGCCATCTCTGGCTCAGGAGGCCTGTAAAAGATCAAATAAAGTGGCCTGAGATGGGCTCATACATCGTTAAGTAGTTCAGTGTGTCAGATTTAGAGTTTTAAAACAAACCTCAAATTTTGGGGGGGAGAAGTTTGACCCATGAAATGTCACTGATTCAGTGTGGCACACATATTGTCATTAAACAATAAATATTTGTTTGTAATATAGTTATTACGTCATAATTGTTGATACAGCTCGTGCATTGCATCCTATTGCGCATGTGCAGATGTACCTAATGTTGTGGCCTCACAGACTTGCTCATCTTTACTGTCTGTAGTGACCCCCTTGCCACCCATTGAATGCTGGGGAATGACCGCCATGTTGGCCATCCTCATACATGCAGCCAATAGGCTGATGAAATATTTCTCCGGCACGCGCCACAGTGACACGTCATTGGCGTTTACTTAGGTCATCGTTTCCTGCACGACGCCGCGTTCAAGTACTGCAGGACATCCGGGAGTCGCTTTGCGCTTGGGCAAATCAATTGTCTGATGGCGTTTTAAAAACGCGCGTTTATGTAAATGAGTCGAAGCGACGCATCTGCTGCCCGCTGAACGGTTGCGAAGGGGAAGATTTACGCATTTATGACACACCCACATGCTGGTCAATGCAGGCAGAAGTCCGCAGTGTGACCCTGGTTTCAACTCGCAGCCTTTATGCAGCTGCCAGCGCACAACAATGATGCACCTTTCATCACCGAGCAAAGTGGCTGCACAATGCACTCACCTGAGAGGACAAGGTTTGTTTTGTGTGCAAATAAAAACGTCAACTATTGAACTATATTCCACCGCGCTGTTTCTTTTTCTCTCCCTCTCGCTATATACACTCGCTGCTATTCAAACATTTCGATAACCATTCGAGTAAATATGTTCAGCATCTTTCCAGATAGAGCCCTGCAGGGGGACATCAATCAGAGCCAGTCTGCCATGCTGCAATGGGAGACATTCCCAGTGATTCAGCAGGGAGGTAAAAGGCAAAGGGAAAAGCCTCTGGAGTTGAGTGAGGAATTTAAGACAGTGAAGTTGAGAAGACAACACATGTTAGATGCTGACTCTCACCTGCGAAGATGCTTCATGTGCGCTCAAAACCACGACAGGGAGATTGTTAATACTGGAAATTATATTTAAAGTTGCTCTTTTCACAGGTAAGACAAAACACATTTAATGCTTCAAATATTGCCATGAATATGTTGCGCATTAGTCCAAACAAGCCTGTGTTTAACAAATATTGAAAAACACATAATAAACCCTGCAGTAAAACATAACAAATCCCTCAAAAAAAGGCCTGCTGGTAATAATTAGTCTTTTTTGTTGGTCACTTAAAAAATGTGATGTTCCATCATTATTTTTAAAGAAGTGTATAAAGTTGTGATGTTTTCTTTCATGTGACCACACAGCTGGAGACTGCATTGCCATCATATTGGAAGAGAGGTCGTTATTCGTTACGAGGGGCGTACCACAACATTTTGGGCCACCATTTATAGGACTCCTAAATCCCCCATCCCACCCTAAAACCCAACGTCGCAGTGCCACACACATACTTGACATGTTTACACGCACTAAAAAAACTATTTATTGCATGCTTAGTTAAAGCCATATGTTTAAAACACATTAATTCGCTTTTTAACTTTTTAAAAGATGTGATAAACATATCTAGAACATATCAAGAATATATATATATATATATATATATATATATATATATATATATATATATATATATATATATATATATATATATATATATATATATATATATATATATATATATATATTTAAAATCTCCTGATGATTGAGGGAACCCCTCATGAAACAGGCCTGTAGAGATGAAGTAGTCTTGTGATTTTTTTCCCACACATACATATATTGCGCTCTACTACGGTATCGAGCACTATTTTTTGGATAACCTTATTAAGACATATATATATATATATATATATATATATATATATATATATATATATATATATATATATATATATATATATGTATATATATATATTCTTGATATGTTCTAGATATGTTTATCACATCTTTTAAAAAGTTATATATATATATATATATATATATATATATATATATATATATATATATATATATATATATATATATAAAACGGGACAAGCGGTAGAAAAATGGATGGATGGATGGATGTATATAAATATATATATATATATATATATATATATATATATATATATATATATATATATATATATATATATATATACATATATATGTATGTATATATATATATATATATATATATATATATATATATATATATATATATATATATATATATACATATATATGTATGTATATATATATATATATATATATATATATATATATATATATATATATATATATATATATATATATATATATATATATATATATATATATATATATATATATATATATATGTGTGTGTGTGTGTGTAAAATACAACTATATATATATCAGAATTGGAAATACTTTAATAATCCCCTCGGAAATTAAGAATACATATGTATGTATGTATGTATGTATGTATATGTACGTATATATATATATATATACACATATATATATATGTATGTATATATATATATATATATATATATATATATATATGTGTGTGTGTGTGTGTGTGTGTGTGTGTGTGTGTGTAAAATACAACTATATATATATCAGAATTGGAAATACTTTAATAATCCCCTCGGAAATTAAGAATACATATGTATGTATGTATGTATGTATATGTACATATATATATATATATATATATATATATATATATATATATATATATATATATATATATATATATATATATATATATATATATATATATATACATGTTTAGGGTTTTTTGGTTTTATTTATTTATTTATTTTTTACAAAAAAAACTGACAACAGATTAAATATAAAGTCGTCAAAATATGATTTTAAATAATAATATAACCTGTCATCATACACTTAAATATGATTATAAATATATTTAAAATTTCTCTTTTTACTTCGGAGTGAAAAGTAGAGGGGTGTCCAAACTTTTCCCACCAGGGGCCGAATACTGAAAAGTCAAAAGATGTGGGGGCCATTCTGATGTTTATTTTTTGCAAAGAAAAATGCTAAAAACAGACATTATATATTAAAAAAAAACTTTGTGTTTGATGAAAAAGTGGATTATTGTTATAGTTATTAGTATCAACATTTCCACGTTTTCTCATTTCATGACACGTTTCTGCTCTTCTTTCTTAAATGTTTTATTTTTTTAAATTTTATTTTGACAATATGCCACGGGCCAAAAAAACTCAAGCAGCGGGCCGTAATTGACCCCCGGGCCATATTGTGGACAACCCTGGATAAGCTGATACTCATTCAATCATCAGTGGGTAATACAAATCAAAATAATATATGATAGTCTACCCCTGTCTTTTGAAAACTATAGTGACAGCGCTAAATTAAATCAAGGGTCCTTGAACACACCACAGTTACTTGCATGAGCCGCAAAAGTGAAATGTGTCCACAACTTTATCCAATGCTGCCACTAATAGATGTATTACCGATTTTTCTATCCCCTCATCCTTGTTCCAAATTGCTGGGTGCTGTGCGTGTGAATGCTTAAAGCTGAACATTGATGACATCATGACATATATGTTGTGTAAAGCGTTGGATTAAGGCAGGGATAGGGAACCTATGGCTCTAGAGCCAGATGTGGCTCTTTTGATAACTGCACCTGGCTCTCAGATAAATCTTAGCTGACATTGCTTAACACGATAAGTGATGAATAATTCCGCTGGTAATCACAGTGTTAAAAATAACGTTCAAAATATAAAACATTCTCATGCATTTTAATCCATCCATCCGGTTTCTACCGCACCTGTTGAAGAAGTCGCATTAATGGTAAGAAGTATTTTATTTATTGTTGGTTATCTTCAGAATAACAATGTTATTAAAAAGAATAAGGGACTTATTATACTCTAAAAATGTTGGTCTTACTTACAAATGCACGCATTTAGTTGTATTCCATGTTAAAAACAATACTATATGGCTCTCACGGAAATACATTTTGAAATATTTGGCTTTCATGGCTCTCTCTGCCTAAAAGGTTGGATTAAGGTATCCAAATGGATACTTTTTCCTTTTTGAAAAAGGGTGTATAGTTATATAGACATTCTTAATTTATTCAAAGCAACGCTTTTATTGAGCTTTTACTGCAATATATTTGTTTGTATTAACACACATGATTTATCACCTAAATGACAGAAAAATCGTCAAACTTTAAAACAGCCCAGGGACCCCCACTTACTTGTTCGTTAGTTTCTTAATTAAGCGTTCAATTAAGGTCAAATATATGTATTTGCATCACACATATAAGTTTGCATTAGAAGTGCATCTGAAGTTTTATTCTGAAACTGTGCACCTTTGCATTGATTAAGTGCTAATCTGTGACCAGTGATTATCAAGTAAGACTTGGGTAACATGACTACAATGTATTTAGAAAAATACGTTGTTATACAATTTCTTAATGATACATTTTTGCGAATAAAATAATGTAATTTTATGCGACGTCCTGCAGGTAAAGGATTGCACTTGCGGGCAGGGTCGGGTGCACAAAAGGAGCACCACATCCAGTCGTGACCCGTCTGCAGGCCTCACCACGGGCGAACAGAGCTCACTAAAGAAAGAACGCCGAGGCCAAGGGGACCACAGCCCCAGTGGGTCACATGCAGGGTTGGAGGGGGTCGACCATCCAGACTGAAATGAGCCTAATGGGACAGAAAATGTGTCCTCGGTGTGAACTCGGCCTTCTCCCACGTCGCCCCACCACCGCCGCCCAAACTTCAATCAAGCACCTTTTCAAGCCCGGCGACACGGAGGCGACACATGGGCGAGAGAAAGGGAGCGGAGAGATGCTGCATGCTGACTGTGGCCTGCACATCCATTTCTCCAATGTGTCCGCCAACATAAAGGCTCCTCCAGGTCATTTTTCAGCCGCGCGTCTCATCACTATTCTGCAGAAACAACCTCCCATATGCACCGTTAACATTTGGAGCCTACATCCGTGCACATCCACTCATATTCGATAGGAATTTTGGTGGTGTTTGATGCAAAGCTGCAACATGATGTTTTGCACAATGCAGTGCAGAGATTGATGATGCAGAATATCTCTTTCTTTTGTGCACCCCCCACCCTGCACAAGGAAAGGAAGGCATTATATATATATATATATATATATATATATATATATATATATATATATATATATATATATATATATATATATATATATATATATATATATATATATATATATATATATATATATATATATATATATACCATTCCTGTAATCTAAAGCAATTTGCTAAAAGCAGAACAAATGTATTGGAGTATTGCACTTTAAGACCACGCTATGCTGCAAAATGTAAACATATTGGCAAATCATGACTTTATTCACTTTATTTTGTACATGTGGAAACGTGGCGCTATAGAAAAAGCATACAAAACCAAACAAAACACTACTTTCCAAACACATTGCCTTTAAAATGATCCGCATGCAGCTTTGTGTTCAATCCACGCGCGTCCACGCACACGCACGAGCAGCAATAAGCTGCAGAATTCATAAAGACAATTTAAAAACACAGTGATTTTGTTTTTGAAATGTTCAAATATCCACACACTCTTCCACAGAGCCGCAAACACGACCTTATACTCTGCCTATACAAAGAAGCTGGACCAATATAAAACTAGAAGACACTTACTGTTTTATTGACCAAGATGATTAGCACAAGTACACTAATAAAATCCGTTTATTGCAATTCACAATAATCTGTTTAAAAAAAAAAAAAAAATACGGCCTAAGCACAACACCAACACTATAACTAAATGTTAAATTAACCAAAATATCCTGTTTCTGAAATACACAAGGTCATATTATCCGAAACATACAAGTTCAAGATCAATGTTTTTTAAATCTCCTAATACCAAAAATAATTATTATGTTGATTTCCTTCCAGTGTCGTTTGAAATAAATAGATTGTGCATTTCACCTGTGCTGAAAAATGTCCCACAATAATATTTGGATAAAATGACTGTCTATATATTTCCCTTCATTCAAAACATAATATAAAAAAATAAAATAAAAAACAATCAAAATGGAGTTTTTAAATAAATTAAACCCTGTTTCACGTAAAAAATAAAAATACAAAAAAAGTCATCGGTATTCGCAATAGTCCATGCCATATAACATGCATTTTGTACAACGTTGGACTTGGAGGAAACAGCACAATATGGCTACGAAAAAAACAAAAATATATAATAATTCTATAAATAAGCAGTTCAGTTTTTTGTTGTTGTTGTTCTTCTGCATGTGTGGATTTTATAACCTGGTAATATCTTCGCCTAGTTCATCGGAGGCCCCTGTGTTTGTGACCGAGGAAGGAGCCCCGGTGCCGGCTGCAGAGCTGGAGTTGGAGCCGGAGGAGGAGGAGGACGAGGAGGAGTTGGCCGAGGACCGCACTTTGGTGTTGGGCAGCCTGTGGTCCTTTTTCCATTTCATCCTGCGGTTCTGAAACCAGATTTTGATCTGGCGCTCGGACAGCACCAGGGTGTGGGCGATCTCGATGCGCCTCCTCCGAGTCAAATAGCGGTTATAGTGGAACTCCTTCTCCAGTTCCAGCACTTGCTGGCGGGTGTATGCTGTCCGAGACCGCTTGGGCTCCGTCCCATTGTAACCCGAGTTCACTATGGGGGGGGGGGGTGAGGATGGGGGTTGGGGGGGTGGAGGGGGGGAGAAGAAGAAGAAGGAGAAGAAAGTGGATAGAAATAAGGGGAGAAAAGGACTTGGAAGATTTATGGGGGGGGGGGTTTATTTAAAGGCAACTTTAGGAGTTAAATATGAGCTCAATTATTAATGCAATATTACGAAGTTGTATTTTTTTTGTCTTATTCATAACCCCCTTGCTCTCTCTCTCTCCCCCCCTGCATGGCGCAATACATAACAGCAGAAGCCACATGGCGATACGGCTGCCCTGAGTATACCTCGGCTATAAAATTTATGGCGGGTGTAATTACCAATGCCGAGTCGTAAATCCGCCTCAATTGTGCCATTTCAAAAGGCTTCCCTTGCTTTTGGAAGCAGGGGGCTGGCAGCGAGATGGGGTCTGATGGAGGGGGGAGAGGGCGGACATAAACACGCGGGTTCTCCTACCAGTGCTGACGTGGATCTTCTTCATCCAGGGGTACACGACGGGCTGCTTGGACGCGGCGGCGGCGGCGGCGCTGTTCGGATGCTCCGGGGTGGCTTGGTTGCAGGCGGAGGCTGCGGCTGGCGGGGTGGCGGGGGACATGGACAACTGTGGGGTCTCGCACGAAGCGGGCTGCCCCTTGGCCGCCTGCAGCAGGTGCGCGGTGTGGGCTATCCCCGCATGTCCGCGCGGCGTGTCGGGCTCGGGGATGCTTGCACAGTTGTACTGGCGCTCCTGGTAGCCGCTGGCCCGCGGCGGCGGCGGGGGAGGCGGCGGCGGGTACAAGTCCTGGTGGTGATGCTGCTGGTAGCCCGGCTCCCTGCTGGCGCGGCCGTAATATTCGGGGCTGTGCTCGGGGATGTAGTTGTTTTGCGAGTATTCCTCGCATGGAGGAAATTTCGGATCAATGTAGTTAGACTCCATCAAATACGAGCTCATGATCATTAATTTCTGGAGTGGAAAATAATTTTTCTAGCTTTGTCGTTTTTCCTGCTCCATAAAGCCCTCCTACTTGCGAGCAGCCCTGTAAAGTTACTTTTACCACGTGACCGGGCCGCCCAATCGCTGCGCTCCGCCAAGTTCCCGGATGAGGAAACCAGAGGTGTTTAGCATACCTCCAGTCGCCATTGTGGAGTCCATTCAGGCGCGCTCTCTCTCTCTTTCTCCCCCCCACACCTCTCTCTTTCTCTTTCCCTCACCAAAGCCATTGATCTTGGCCACAAAACTAGTAGCTAGTTGCTGACCAAGTAGAAAAAATAAATAAAACAGCGTTCCAGTTATTCAAAGGGAAAGCTGATTGGCCAAGTATAAGAACCACAATAGCTAACCTTCCACATTGGTAGCCTGCATAAGGTAATCAACGAAGCACTATGAGACTTGGCCGTGTTTTTACCACACCAACACGGTGTTACTACTCAAAACAAGGTTTGTTGTGCCTCTAAATGGACACGATGGGATGGCTCAGGAGGTGTGGCTGGATTGTGTTGGCGGAAAATATGCCTGATCATTTATAATGTTTGGGGGAAAGGTGGACAGGGACCCCTTCTGCATAGACAATAGCCTCATTAAATGGTGCTATAGATGTGCTTGTTTTAAACTAAAAAAGTATCACCTGCAGAAATACACAAAAAGGAGTAAACTATCCATTCCAAGCCTTTACATATGCCACTCTGATGCACTATACCAGGGGTCCCCAAACTTTTTGACTCGGGGGCCGCATTGTGTTAAAAAAATTGTCTTTATATTCCAGCGAGTTAATCCGCTTTGTCATTTAACATCAATTAACATTGATGTTCATCAACATTTAACATTGTCACGTTATCGATGGGGAAATTAATTTTTGGACAATATGATTTGCCTGAGCGGCTAGGAGACACGGAGAGTAACAAGTGGTAGAAAATGGATTAGAAAGGAAAGATTAAAAAAATAAAAAAATAAAAATAAAAAATAAAAATCTTGGGACTTCCCGTGGGCCGGATTTTGGATGTTGGGGGGCCGGATCAGGCCCGCGGGCCGTAGTTTGGGGACCACTGCACTATACTATTAAGTTGTCACAACAACATCAAAGCTCAAAACTATTGTGTTATTATGTTAGCTCAGTTACAGCTCATTGTATTACCTATTCTGAGTTGGATGTGTTTTATGTTGCACGATTGCACCAAGAAACATTCTTAGTTTGTGAACATGTTCCCAAACAATGGCAATAAAAACTATTCTGATTCTGATGATCACACTAAAAGGATCCGAAAGTGTTCAAACCTCACTCTGAGAGGTTAATATTCTATAACGTGCCGTCTGACCAAAACGGAGCATTTGCAAAACAAAGCACATGTGGCAAGATCAGCACCATAAATGCCAAATAATTATGCTTCAGAAAGTCCATTTTTGCATGCACACTTAAACATGTCTTGACCATGTATGGCCAAAATAAAAGCGTGTGACCACAATACAAAAGAGTGGGCCATATACTATTTCAAATGAACAGATGCACAACAAGTCATTGCACACTTCACATGCACTTGAAAAAAAAACTTACTTTTTGAGGGGTTTTCATTTAGTAAATAAGCATGCACGTTTTTTGACGATAAGTAGCCTAAAGTTGAAAAAATATATTTGTGTACGCTCCCACAAGCATAGTTTGTTCTGTTTATTACTTGTAGTATTTTTTGTTGTATTTATGTTTTTTTTTTTAATAAAATACCATTCTATTTTTTTTCTTTCACATATAGTTTTTCTCTCTCAAGTCATCTGTTCCATGTAAAAACTCCAATAAAAATTAAGTAAAAAAAAAAAAAAAAAAGCTTATCCAAGGTAGTGCTGGCAAACATGCATTTTGGTGCAAGTAAGTTGCCATTTGGAAATCCTTCATGCTCCAAAATTCTGATGCTATCTGGAGCAGGGAGCACATTAGCTCTGCTTTTATCTGATAGAAACGTGTCATGTGCTGCATGTACACTTTCTTATCTGGGAGTCAGCTGAGGAAACTATTACTCTATGGTCTCCAGGACACTTCTTTTTTTTATGTGTTCAGATGCATTAAATAATAATATTAATAATAATAATATTAATAATAATAATAATAATAATAATAATAATAATAATAATAATAATAATAATGATGATTATGAACTAATATTGTTATTAATAATGATAATAATGATGATGATAATAATAAATACAAAATAATAGTAATAATAATAATAGTTTGCAGTGTGTGGCTCCATGCTTGTAGTGAAGGCGCATGCATGACATATCTATTAGCGCTCGCAAAGATGTTCGAAAGCCTTTTATAGCGCAATAAAAGCAGTAAATCAGTCACTTTTAAACGACCGCATGGTTCCCAGCGTGTTTCACGGGGTCGCGCACGGTAGCTCAACACTCCTTGTGGCTGCCTCCAGCTCAACTATGCATACACTTGGCTGGGTCACCGTGAGTCACGCACACAGTCCACTCCTGCGTGTGTTTACATCCCACGACATAAAGCATGCATCTACTTGCACGTCGAGGCTGAGGCGGTGTGTTGCAGCTGCCCATGTATTCCCGTAGAGACGGATTTGTGATTGTTCTCCACACAAATTCGGTTCTACAGGGTACATATAGACAACTAATGCGGATCTCTCATGCCTTTGTGCAAAGGGTGGAAAAAAAACAGGCAACTAAATACTAGCATGCTGCATGGTCTTGTACATTTGCACAGGGACTAAAGCATCTCCCCTTTGAGGTGTATGAATATTCAGTTCCAAACACACAGGCCTGTATACAAAGGGACCGCGTGACAGCGCTGATGAAAAATAAGTTTCTATTGTTCCCCACCATTTCTTTCTGCTCGCTATTACCATACTGACCGTCCGCTAACCTTTCTCGCTGCCACTCTGGAAGCTAATGAGAAAAGCCCGGGATGAAAAATGTCATGTCGGACATGTGGCCCTGTTATTAAAGAGCGCGAACGTATAGCAGCGGATTGCGCAATCGATGGCATTGATTACAGTGGAAACGCAGAGGAACGTCTCAATGTGAAGATTCGGGAGGGAAAAAGAGTCAGGTTGCTTGAATGCAAATGTGTGCTGTATTTTGAGGAAAGAGGACGAGATTGTTGCTCGGCGCAGATGCATTTTAATATTAGTTAGACAGGCTGACCTGCGCTTCACCCCGCGCGTTCCACTGCCTCCAATAGTTCACTGCCAAGCATTATTGATGGAGTGGATGGCGGGGATTTTTTTTCCCTGCACACAAATGGCTTTCATATCTTGCACCTAGTTCAATAACTATAGTTATAATGTACAAGTGAAAAGGATGGGGGCCTCGGGCGGATTATTTGAATGTTTCATTTATTTATTGGAGGACTAATTAAGCGGGCCCTTTGATAATTAAAAGCGTTGCAAGTGCATGTACTAAATGCGGACTATGTGGTGGTTCTGTGCAAATTGGTGTGTCAGTAGCAGCAGATACATGCAGTATTCCACTTCCTGATTAAATGGCTATAACACTGTTTTAATCAAAGCTCCCCCCTTCCCACCCCCCATGGTGTAATAACACTAAGCCACATTGTCCGGTTCAAATAATAATAATAATAAAAAAGTTTTAATGAAGTGCAGATTGGTCGAATATGAATATGCACTAAAGCAGCAACCATGGGGGCCCCTCAAGAAACCATTGCTTGTTTTGCACTTCATTATAAAAAAAACAAAAAAACTTGTGGTTCATTAAGTCTCTACCAGTCCAACTTGAAATGACTATTAACTAGGTAGTTTGCACAACATATGCTGGAAATGCAGTAAAATACAATTGCTTTAAATACACAACACAAGCCTCTAACCGTTTCCATGGGGAGTGAAGGGCCAGGCAGGCAGCTGTTGGTCTTCAAGCACATGAGAAGCTGCAAGAAGTGTCAGATCTCCTCCATGGAGACAGGTGGACAGGCGACACATCCACGCAGGACCCCACACATGCACACACTCCCTCTTCCGTATAGACTGCTTCTGGAAAACACAAAGAAACATTGACATCAAACATGGTGCAAGGAACATATGTTTTAAGATGAAAATATGGGGCTAAAGCATGCATATTCTTATTGCATTCAAAATAGTTAGCACTATTTTTTACCAATAAAGGTAAAGTTCTTCCAATACTGTAAATGCATGTAAATTATTTAGATACTATCGTCCTATATATATATCCTAGCATGTGGAAGTACTATTTTATGTGTCCATCATTATTAAGAGTCTTTATAATGACCATGTGATTCGTTTCTTTGCATGTGCATGCATTTTATATGAAATTAAATTTAAAAAAACTTTATAAAAATATACTTTATGTAAAACTTTTTTGATTTAATTTTAATTTCAATTTCATTAAAAATGTTGAAAGCGCCCTGCGATGAGGTGGCGACTTGTCCAGGGTGTACCCCGCCTTCCGCCCGATTGTAGCTGAGATAGGCTCCAGCGCCCCCCGCGACCTCGAAGGGAATAAGCGGTAGAAAATGGATGGATGGATGTTGAAAGCCTACTTTATATACGGTATATAAGCATATATACATTTCATTTTACACTCATTTGCTTACTTCGTCTTCAGTGGCTAACATGTAAATAATCAATAAAATATCTCTATAAATACAAGATACAAGTATAATATGATAGGAATATAATATAGAAAATAATATAATAAAAATGTAAAAACGTTTCGACCCATTTTTTTTTTTTTATTATTTGCATACATAGGTGTTTCTATACTGGCCTTATTGCATTAGGGAGCACAATATTTATATAAAAAAGTATGCAACGTATTCTTAATATATATACGTAAACATGTTTACATATATCAAAATAAATTGTGAATCTTTTAAATATAATACAAACAAGTAATACACACCACTTGCTTAATGCATCTGAAATAAATACATTAATATATATATATTTTTAATAATCTAAATCAGGGGTCACCGACCTTTTTGAAACCAAGAGCTACTTCTTGAGTACTGATTAATGTGAAGGGCTACCAGTTTGATACACACTTAAATACATTTCCAGAAATAGCCAATTTGCTCAATTTACCTTTAACTGTATGTTATTATTAATAATTAATTATATTTATCTTTGCAGAAACACTGATCATCTTAATGATTTCTCACAATAAATATATATAGAAACAGATAAATATCAATATGCAACACTTTATTTTTATATTTTCTCTAAGTGCACATTTTTCAAATTGAACATTTTCAAATGATCACTTCGAAGACAGTCTTGTGAAATCACAATATCCCATTTTAACTAGCTAGCCACTAACATTTTTTAACAAATCATGAATTACTTTGCACCATGTTTGTACGAATAATAACTCATGTAAAATACAAAAGTCAACTCTCAAATTTTGAAATCAATCATGTCACACTTTGAACTAGACACCATATCTGTTATCTGTTTCTTTGTCAGTTAGTGAAGACCAAGTCTTTAAAATATTTTCTTGGATTTTCAAATTCTATTTGAGTTTTGTCTCTCTTACGATTAAAAATGTTGAGCAAAGCGAGACCAGCTTGCTAGTAAATAAATAAAATTTAAAAAATAGAGGCAGCTCACTGGTAAGTGCTGCTATTTGAGCTATTTTTAGAACAGGCCAGCGGGCTAATCATCTGGTCCTTACGGGCGACCTGGTGCCCGCGGGCACCGCGTTGGTGACCCCTGCTCTAAATTAACAGGAAACCCATTAACCCTTAAGTGACGGGCACATTAAATAATATCAAAGATAACTTTCAATTACAGGAAATATCTTATATCATTTTGATATGTTGCATTGACTGTTGTTTTAATTTATAAATATTAATTCATGATGTATTACCAAATGTGGTGATGATGTCCTGGAGAGGCTGTAAAAAACAAACTAAATGATCCAAGGAGAAAAATGTAGGGTGGTTTAAAGAAAGTCAACATAAATCTTAAAGCATTTTTGGTTCTTCCCTGGGCTAATATTCTATGAATAGAAAATTAATTAACTCTATAACACAGGCATGCAGACTAAAATGACTTTGTGTTCACATTGTAAATACATTAGGGTCGCATTATGATACACTGGGACTTGATGGGTCTTATTTTGGGCTGAGACAAAGGAAAAGTCACCCGGAAGTGACCTTTGCTGCTTGAATAATGATGATGACAACATCACAGGTCAGGGAATGGAACAAAAAGCACGCAGCCTGGCAGTGACAGCGGATGTTTGGGTTGCTTCACTTTTAACGTCAATGCTACTAAAACAGATGAATGCAATATAATGTGCAGCAAAGCGACCATAACATTGTGCGTTTTAGCTTAATGGGTGTTCTATTATAGTTTGTTGGGCTTCTAAAATAATGATCAAATGCACTGTTAGGGTGCTCAAAATAATAGCTTCCTCTTATTAGACAAAATACAGCCGTGACACGAGGACACACACACACACACACACACACACACACATACACACTCTCATGAGGAATGTGTTACACAGTGCCCCCTATTGGAAGAGTATTACGCATCAGCCTGCACCACCACAAACCAGCGTACACAAACAATTGGGCAATGCTTAAAAAGCAGACACACACACAAGTTTTGTCACGGGGTGCAAAACGAAAGTAAAACTTGCAGACTCCAGACAAGGAAACAACCGTAGTCGAGCAACTTGTGGCTCTGCCGAGCCTGTACAGTCAGTGCACAAGCATAAGAATACACACTCTTGATCAAGTAATGAGACGTAATGGCGTCATCTTTTAAATCCACAACAAAAAACAAACAGCATTATTAATGACATTTCTCACACGTGCACAACATTTGATTTTGATTTGATTTTTTATTAAGGATCCCCATTAGCTGGTTGCCACAACAACCCACTAGTCTTCCTGGGGTCCACAAACTCAATACAATTACAAGTAAAAGCATATAATTATAACTACACAATACAGGAAAAATAATAATAAAAGCATCCATGAGAAAACAAGCAAAACAACAACATTGGCAAACAGGAACCCTTCACTGCAGTTTTCGACTTTTCACGAACGACTGTGACAAAGTTACTTTCAGTTCTTGCACGTGCACACACACACACACACACACACCTATAATAGTGCCAAGGGGCATCTCATTATGAACACATTGGATTGCTTAAAAAAAGCATCCGTGTTGCAAAGTGTTTTTATCTTTTGTTAAAAAGAAAGGTAACACTTTAGTATGGTGAACATATTCACCATTAATTAGTAGTTTATTAACATGCAAATTAGTAACATATTACTAATGCCTTATTCTGCATGACCTTATTATACAACCATTAACTAAGAGTCTTCCCTCAATAACCTCAGAATTAATGCTTATTAGTAACCCTAACCTCAACCCTTATATGTTCCCTGGTGTCCAAATAACTCTAAATTAAGTCTTTCTTACTTAGAAAATGTTAACCATACTAAAGTGTTACCAAAAGAAAATATACAGCATGTTCTCTATACTCACAATTTTCTTATTTGTTTACATTTTGTTTGTATGTGTATCAAATAATATAAACACATTATGAAACAACGAATTAAAAGTGAATATTGACGAATAAAACCAGACAACTGTCCTTATGACCTCATTTGAATGACTTGAATTGAATGAAGTCAACGATCCACTCAAATCAAACAATTTAGGTCATGAAGTGGAATAAATATTTCGGCCGAGTATAGGCAACTTACTTGAGACCCGTCCAGGTTCCGTATGGACCGGCACCTTATCCCCACCGCCACCAAACCCTATCTGGCCTCAGATAAGGCGAAGCCAGCAGCTGGGCTTGCAGGACAGTTAACATTATATATGATGTGTATATATCGAAGGTTTGTCAGCTCTTGCAGGCCATAAAAGCCACTTAAATGACACCACGTGTTTCCTAAGCACCATTCACGTGGCCTGCTCGCGGCAATTGGCATATGTAACCTTGTAAACTTTAAAATAGCCCAAAAAGAAGACACTTGGGGGAGAAAAAAAAAAAGAAGGGGGATTCAATACATTGTTGCAGGCCCTGCAGAGATAGGAAGTGTATGGACGCTGCGTGTCTTTGGGAGTTTTAAAGGAGTCATAAAAAGGTGAGTGCATGCACTTTTATTGGATGTTTTGATTCCTTTAAAAAAAAAGAACTAATTGCTGTCCTGTATATGCATGAAATAAAGCGGCCATATGGGCTGCGGTGATGATGCAGGAAAGCAGACTTTGGCATCCCAGGTTGTTGTTTGGGAAGGGGTGGGGGGTGTATTATCACAGGCGAGGACCTCGCTTCCTTCTCCGGGCAAAACAGGAAACGCAGTCTGTCTGGAAACGGGGGCAATAAAGTTTTATAGGGGCCTTAAACTTCATAGCACGTTTGTCACACTGTAAAAAAAAAAGAAGAAAAAAAGACTGTGGCTTCCGAACAGTATTGCAACCTGATTATTCTATTTTTACAACACAACAACAAAAGCCATCATGGATGTATGATCAAATTTTATTGGTTAATAGTCAACATTGATGCGTCTAGTTTCCTTGCGCGTCACAATATCATCACACGTTACATATACACAGTTAGCCTACAAAGATATTTCAGTCAGTCACGAAATATACGGGTTCACTTGAACGCACCACACTTTCAAATACAACACTTTTTATGTGGCTTTGCCTTTGTGGACCCTCAACCCCTTGTCCTCCAAAGTGGGCTCATCGTCGCATCGGCCTAATTAATTTAGTAATGTAAACCAATTGATCAATGTGAGTGATATTCGATATATTAGGTCCCCGGCACTGCAAAGAGCGACACATAATTGGTGATGAAGAGCTGCGCAGGGCGGTGTCATGATGTCACTGCTGCCCGCAGTTCATCCGGAGGTCAGGCTGGCTTCTCACCCAGGGCACTTTTTATTCCTTCACTTTCATTTTACTGTCCTTCTTCCACTTCATTCTTCGGTTCTGGAACCAGATTTTGATTTGCCTCTCGTTCAGGCACAAGGTGTGCGCGATCTCGATGCGCCTACGGCGGCTCAGGTAACGGTTGAAGTGGAACTCCTTCTCCAGCTCCAGAGTCTGGTAGCGGGTGTAACTGGTCCGAGAGCGCTTGCCCTCCGATTCTGGGGTGTTATACAATGAAGAGTTAGCAGTCAGTAAAGGGAAATAAATGTGACGAAGAATCCATGTCAAATAGAAGCACTATATATATATTTAGGACCCCTTGCACAATGTAACCCCTTCATATATGAGGCCAAATATGTTTATTACGTTTGACGCACCACAGTTTAGTTTAGTGGATTAATTTAAGCGACGTTGAAAAACTAAACAGAGAAATAACTGGTTTTTATTCTCTATTTCTTAATATTTTGCCCAAAGCCATCCAAACAGTAATATATATATATATATATATATATATATATATATATATATATATATATATATATATATATATATATATATACTGTATACATATATATATTTCTGTTTGGATGGCTTCAGGCAAAATATTAAGAAATAAAGAATAAAAACCAGTTATTTCTCTGTTTAGTTATATATATATATATATATATATATATATATATATATATATATATATATATATATATATATATATATATATATATATATATACATCCATCCATCCATCCATTTTCTGCCGCTTATTCCCTTTGGGGTCGCGGGGGGCGCTCTCATATATACATATTTTTATATATATATATATTACGTTCAGATTCATATTCAATCATGATATTGTTTTCAAATAGGTTTTTGATTGGTTTACTACATCATATTGAGATTTGTGTCTTATATGTGGATTCTCACGGCTATAGGTAACGGAAAAAAAAACTAATATACGTTTTTTAAATCCTCCAAATGCACACCTGTCTTGCAGTGTCGTTCAAAACATGAGCAGATAGGGCTTTGATTTATTTGTTTCAGACATGTTTGACAGGTTACATTGGAAAAACATCTAACACGTGGTTATATTTGCACAATTTAACATATCTGAAAACGAGTAAGAAGAAGCGAAGCTGATTTAACCCTAAACGTGTCTTTTAGTGATAATTCGTTCCAGAATAAGTTTTGCATAACCTGTCATTTATCATTGAAAACGCACAGTATTCCTATTACTTTCACAAATTTACTCTGAAATTAAATGCTGTAAAATATAAGCCTACTGTAGAGTTTGCAGTACTTGTTCTAAAGTTGCAATACATTTTGAGAGAATAATTTTACTGTGAAATAATGTTGCGAAATCCTCTTTTTACAGTGTGTTTAAGTTATCATCCTGCATGTGTGAAAGACAGGAAGATGATGAAAAAATACATTAAAATAAATACAACATTTATTATGAGTATTTTCATTTCTTTTAAAAAAAAGCACATTCAGACTAAATATATACTGGTCTGAAAATGTTGACTTAATTGAACGCTTCATATGTAATCCCTAGATATAAATAAAGTCCTAACTTATTGGTGATAGTCAATTTCTTGGTACGACTTGGACCTCATTAGAGAGTGTGTGTGTGTGTGTGTGTGTGTGTTTGTGTGTGTGTGTCAAATACTGGGTCACTTGACTTATGTGCTAATGCACATTTTTGCTGTGGAAATAATTTCTAATCATGTAAATATAGGTTTTAATAAAAAATAAATATTTGCATGAGTTAATATTAAAGTTATCTTGGCCTTACTTTCTCGCTGGCCTCGGCCTATAGCAGTGCAGCACAGTGGAGTAATTAAAATAATGATATATAGCAACGTGACAAATATTAAAAATTCTCTTGTATATTTTCCATTTTTACCCTTGCTTTTGCAGGAGCTGCAAAAAAAAAAAAAAGACAGGCCTGCTGTCTTGTATTTTAATACAGAGTTCCTGCCGTCTCCCTGCCTGCACGTTTGCATACAAACGTTAGCATTTTGCAGTCAAATTGGCCCACTGTCCATCTGCAGCCTGCAGCCAACTCGTGGCTCCAGTGCGTGGAAAAAAGGTTGCTCGCCTATTCAAATCTTTTTCGAGGTGAAAAGTTCACGCTCGGGTCAGGTCATTGGTGTTTCCCCAAAGTTCAATTTAAGGCTAAAGCTGCACTCTCTCTTATACACAAACACACACACACACACACTGGAATTAACGTGCAAACTATACGGGGCGTACAAAAAAAGAAGCAATAAAGATGATAATACTTGGAGGAGAATTTCTAATATTATTTGATAATTTTGTCACAGTTTGATCCTCTGATCCAATTACTGCTCAATAAATCAGCCTTCAGATCACCTCTTCGCCGTAATAGAGCAGGTTTACGAGCAATGGATGCCTTTGTCATAAAATTTATGACCGCGAGTTTTTATTATTTCCTGCGTTTGGCCTATAAAACTCGAGAGGGAAAGTGGAGCAGCCTGAAAGAGACTAACTTTACCGTGGCTCATGTGCAGTTTGGTCATCCAGGGGTAAATCTGTGGTCCATGCTCGCTGTGCTGCTGTTGTTGCTGCTGCTGGCCGCCGTTGGCCATTTGCGCGTTTTCCGCACTTCTGCCGCCTTCCTGACTCCGACTGACGCCGGATTTGACGCCCCTCTCCGGGGCTCTGTCCGCCAGCAGCCCCACGGTGCTGCCGCACGGGTCGGAGCTCATGTGAGGTCCCGCGGACACCATCGGGCTCCCTCTCAGGCTCGCCTGCATGTCGTCCCGTCGTAGCGAGCCGGCAGCGGGGACGGGACGCGTAAACACGGCGCCCACGCTGACACCTCCGTGGCACAGGCTGGGTCCTCGCCCCGCCGCGCCGTAGCCAAACATGGCAGAACTTGTCTCGCCCGCTTGCCTCACACTGCAGCTGTCAACGTAGGAGCTCATTTTGGAGAGATTTACACTTTCAGCCTGCGTGGATAGACGTCGCTCTTATTCCCTTATTTGTGTTGATCATTTCTGGTAGCCGCTTTTGGAAAGAGAAAAAAAAAAAAAAAATCAGCCTCTCCTTTTAAAAAAAAAAGAAAATAATCCAGGATTTATAGGTGGAGAAGCCTTTGCTATCTTTTTTTTTTTATTCTTGATCCGATGCGCGCTGCCCAAATATGGTCTATTCGTATGGGATCACGTGATCATGTTGGCCAGTCATAAATTGGCGTTGGTGCTCAATGGAGATATTGATGAATAGCAAAAACGTGTCCAGTAAACTTCGAGCTGCTGCTGCGGGTGCTTGTTGGAGGGGGGGGGGGATTGGAAGGTGTGGGGGGTGTTGGGTGATGGGGGTGTTGGGGGGCGGGTGGGGTATTTCCACGAAAAAAAAACAGGCAAGACAGTAGGACAAGAGCGTCATCTGGTGTTTGGAATGGGGCAAGACGGTTCGGGCCGGACACACGCTCATAAAAGTCCCACTGTAATCCTTTTAAAAACATTAATAACAATAATAACTCAAATTTCAAGCCAGATCAGATCATACTATTCTAAATGAAACAGTGGGCTTGTATTTTAGTTGCACAAACACCACATTCTGATTATTTCCCTGTCCGATTTTGACCTGCAATATACCTGCGAAGGTGACATTGTCACCCCCCTCTACCCCCCACCCCCCATCATCCCAATAAAGTCCCCATTAGGACCATCCACCTTGGAAAATAAACACACATATGCACGAGTGACTGTTTTACAAATATTTTATTCCATGATACACAACAATGACAAAACAGGAACTTCTCCAAAACATAAAAACAAATAAAAATCGAAGACGTGTACAAATCTATTTCACAATGAATATTTGGGTCAAAATAAAAGGGGACTTTAAGCCAATTTTGTGTTTATGCTTTGTCTAGCAAAGATAAATGCACATCAATTCAGAGAGGCTTTGCATATTATAATGTTAGTCTGATTGGCCTATATGTACAGGTATATATATATATATATAATTTTATGAGTATGTACTGTCTGTAGTGGTGCAATTCTCAAGATTCTGCAATTTATATGTTCACATATTCAAGGTTTTGTTTTTTTACACTACGACATTTCTTGTCTTTCTTCCGTGGAATGTAGAGGATAAACATAACACTGAATTTGGTGAGCAGAGACTTCTTCACATTGATGCGTGTGGGATAAATACTGGCATTGGAAATACAGCAATTAATACTTCAGGTTTTTTTATTATTATTATTATTTGCACAATACAAGTGTGGCACTTACAAGGTAAAAAAAACAACAAAAAAACAAAAGTGATCCATAAGAGGGTTCATAATGTGGCTGAAATGATTTTGTTGTCATGACATAGAGAGGAGGGGGCAGTCATGCAGTGTCGTCCCTTTCAGCTCCATTTTTTTAGGTAGTAATGTTGGGGTTGCTTTAAATTTTTTTTAATCTGCAGCTATTCCTTCTTCTTATCATCCTCCTCTTTGCATTCTTCCACTGCGCCACCGCGGTCCTCGTCCTGCGTCGTCGTCGTGCACACCGCCGTGGATTCGCCCCCCGCGCCGGCCTGCGCCGTGGAGGTCAGGTTGCTCTCCTTCTTCCACTTCATGCGCCGGTTCTGGAACCAGATCTTGATCTGGCGCTCGGTCAGGCAAAGCGCGTTGGCGATCTCGATGCGTCTGCGCCTGGTCAGGTAGCGGTTGAAGTGGAACTCCTTCTCCAGCTCTAGTGTTTGGTAGCGGGAGTAGATCTGACGTCCCCTGCGTCGGTCCGTCCCGTAGCCCACTCCTGCTGAGGTCCGCAAAAAAATAAATTAAAAAAAATCACCAATTATTTAAAGTTAAGTATATGCTGTATCAAAAATAACTTTGCTTCTTTTTTTTTTTTAATAAATAAAATCTGTTTGTTTGCACATGCAAAAGGGCCCATCTCCAAGTCAAGGAGATACAGTCATGTTTTATGGGGCCATAAAAAGTAGCTTACTCTCTTGGTGAGACATATCGTAAAACGGGCCCATTTCCTTAATTTATTTGCTGCTAGTAAAACTCACCGCTGTGTGAGTTCATGCGCTGCATCCACGGGTAGATCGGGACGTTGCTCTTCTGCTCCTGGGCCGCCCTGCTCTGCTCCAACGTGTAGTCTTGGCCGATGTGGCTCTGCGCGCCGTGCATGTTTGTTTGCCTGCAACTGGGCAGCACGTCCTTGTCCTGCAGGAAGACGTTTGATCCATAGTCATACTGAGTCCGGCCCGAGCCGAACACCACGTTGTCTTGAGGCGAGTAGAAAGGCGCGTATATCCGATGGTTCTGGTGGGTCACCGCGGCTCCGTAGGACGAGAAATGTCTGACTGTGTCATAGGTGCTGGAGTTGATGGGCACGTTGGGCAAAACCTCTTGGCCACCGGATAAATGGCAGGAGAGCGACGGGTTTGCGAAATAAGAATTCATACCTTGCCTTGTAACCCTTCTTCTCCAACTCTCCCCACTTCTTTATCGCTCCCTTCCTAGTAAATCTCCCTCCCGCTTGTGTCAGACAACCACACCTTTCTCCTGCAAAGCTCTTCTTCTGTCTTTTTTTCCCCCCCTCCCTTGCTCCTATAAACCCCCACTCTATAACCCACCGCGACTTTTTCTGCCTCTCCGCTATACACTTGGAGGATGCAATATTATTAATTTGCAATCTCCGGTTAAGACGCACAAAGCCGAGTGTTATAGCCGAGGCTTGGCTTGCTCAGAGACAATATGACAAAGTCAGCTGACCCCGCTCCGCCAATGGGGAGGCAGGAGTGGAGGAGAAACTGTAGCTTTTAGCCGAGAGCTGGAGCATTACTGCAAAATGCCGATAAACACTGGAAGTGACACACAGTTGAGTTTAGTTGAGTATAAAGCTACTAGTGGCACTTTCTGATGCAGCTATTTACATTTAAATCATGCACAAATGTGTTGACTAATAAGTCCTCGTGTGTGGACTAAATATTCCATATATATATATATATATATATATATATATATATATATATATATATATATATATATATATGTGTGTGTGTGTGTGTGTGTGTGTGTGTGTGTGTGTGTGTGTGTGTGTGTGTGTGTGTGTGTGTGTGTGTGTGTGTGTGTGTGTGTGTGTGTGTGTCTTCTCCAAGCAGTATATAGCACATCCCATATTAGAATGGTCACTTAATGTGAATTGTTGTGAGCAATTTCCCAACGCTTTTGCAGTGAACATGCAGGGGGAGGTGGTAAGAATGCGTTTATGGTCTCTCTTGTGTGAGGGCAATAAAACAAGTGACGTTTCCCAGCTCACCAGCAACTATCTCTGCAGCAACTGCATGCAAAAGCAAAAAATTAAATAAATTAAAAAAATAGTAATAATTTGCTTTTATGAACATTAACAGTGCGGGTATAGGAAAAAAGGGGAAGAAATGACCAACGCATGTTTAATCGGCCGTTTTACGCACAGACTTTGGAGTTGAAATACAATACAAGTGCAGCAATTAAAGTACACAGAGTCGTCATACTTGTACATTCTTGTGACACGCACCAAAGAGGTGGGAGTGGGGGGGTAGAGGAGACAAACTGATGATTATCTGAGCAGCAAATAATGGGTTTGGAAATTGCTTTTTGAAGTGCACCGCAAAGATGTGAAATTTGCGCGCACAGTGATTTGGACAAGTCAAAAAAACGGATATTGTAATTTTTACCCACTTTTGTGCTTTGTCAGGGTGAATATACTATAGAAGGGAAGTGGAATTTGACTTTATTAATGCCTTAAAACAAACACAATTAAATGCAATGTTTTTGACAGGTAAATATTAGAACATCGTTGGCATTAAAACAATGTGGAGTTAATGCAAGCAAGCCATTGATTTGTTGAGTAGGCTGATGACTGGAAGCCTGGACGTACATGTTTGCTGTGTTGTTTGGAAGCCTGGATAGCCCATAAAAGAGACAACAAAGGCGAGGAGGAAGTGTCTGTTGCCATAAAACGTCCTATTCGCCCTATTCGTGGGCCATATGTGACATGCGCAAATTTGCAGCAAAAGGCTGATAAAGGAGTTTGTAATTATCCAGCCTGTGCAAATTCCAACGATAAAACACGAACAGCATGAATCGTATTAATTTTAGAGGTGAGTAAATATAAACTGTTATTATTTTTTTATTTTTTTACTGTACAATATTTTTTTTGGGGGGGGGGAGTTTCAATATTCACGTGGAAGGCGCTCGCTCAAAAAGGCCGTAAAGTGGGTTGTAAATAAAAGCTGCAGTGTAAAGTCAATGTGTGGACTGAGGCTGGAATGCAGCAGAGGTTGTGTCACTGTGCACATTTAGAAAGGTCATTCTTTCCCCCGCGTTTTAGTGTTTTATTGCGGCCCATGAGGCGCATCACACGGAGGAGCGGCACCGAAAGGCACCTTTTGGTTCACTTTTGCGCACATTTTTTTTTCCTCCGCACGAAAAGAATAATAATCAGGTAATATTAACATCATGTGACATTATAATCTCATTACTTTTTAAGGGTTGTTAGCATTGAACGAAGCGTCTGCTATATAGGCCCATTTACAGTGTTTGGTGCATGCATGCAAGCGAGCTATTACTTAAACTCACACGCTGTTAGTTAGATGGCAATTGTACAATTTCGACATGATCTGTCATGATTAAAACACAGCCAGGGAGCTAAAACCTGGCAAGCACAGGCATTTTCCTGCCTTTTTGTCTCCCTTACTAATAAGGACTAATTCCCGTTCTAACAATGTAAAGCCATCTATAGGCACTTTACCGTCGCAGGCTGGCCCAATTACGTCCGGAAGTGTTCGACTTTATGCTCGTTAAGCACTCAGGAAGCCGGTGCCCAACGAGCGGCATGTTGATCCACACATCATAAATTATGACCATTAGAGGGCAAAAGTTTTTTTGCCCTGTTGGGATTTCCTAATGTGGTGATGGGGACAGATGCACGACTTCAATGGAGCTTTATGCAACACTACACAAAAAAAAAACATTTGACTTTTCTCCTTTTAAGTCCAAACACACTGGAATTATTGTGTATAAAATTTAAAATGGACTGCATTTGCTTATCTCTGCAGGCACAGGAGTGGACTGTTGCAGCAAGAACAGCCGAGGGGACAACAAACTACACAAAACAGCTCAGGATTAAAATATGCAAGGATTCCACCATTACAAAACGTGTTGATTGTTGCATGGGACCCCCCCCCCCCACACACACACACACACACACACACACGCACACACACACGCACACACACACACACACACACACGCACACACACTTTTAAATTATAACATATTGCATATTATTTAAAAAAAAAAAAAAAAAAAAAAATATGCAAGGGATTACAGTTGAACAATAACTTTTGAACTAAAACTAGCGAATTTACTCTGTTTAAATAAACAACACACACATTGCACTTACACACTCCAAAAATACAGTTGTGTTTTCATTTGAAAGAAAATGTGTTTAAGTGTTCAGGGCCTTAATTTACAATTAAAAGACAAGTCACACACACACACACACACACACACACACAAACACAAACACACAAGCACACATACACACAAGCACACACACTGCAGCTGCTTTCTGCACATGCAACCTGGGATTTTTGTCTACTTCCTTCAGAGGAGAAAAAAAAAAAAAAAAAAAAAACCTGGAATGTGTTTGATGACATTTTTGATGTATTTGCTCCTTGACACGCTATCTATATACCCCTCATTGGCCGCCATGAATACAATATTCCATAATGCAACCTTGCACGAAGAACAATAAATACAACATATTGCAAACATCAAGGTGTGAAGTGAGTTTGTCACGCACAGAAACAAAAACAACAACACAATGTACTTGAATCGCCTATATAGCACACTGCAAAAATAACGCCCATGTGAGAGGATCGGCATGAGAAAAACAGACAGCGTCGCAGACACACGCACACACACACAAGTGGGTCAGCTGACGTCCGCAGTGAAGCGGCTATAAACAACTACGCCACAACAGCAGCACCGCCCACTTCCACATTGCAAAACCCGGCAGGTCGCTAGGGGGCACTGTGGGGAAGTGCCACACAGTGTCAGTGTGAGTGAGAAAGACTGCGCGTGCGTGTGCGCGTGCGTGTGCGCGCACGTGTGTGTGTGTGTGTGTGTGTGTGTGTGTGTGTGTGTGTGTGTGTGTGTGTGTGTGTGTGTGTGTGTGTGTGTGTGTGTGTGTGTGTGTGTGGCAGCCTGTTGGCAGATGCTTGTAAAAAAAAATTTTTTTTTAAAAGTGACTAACAAGTTTGCAGGAGATATAACTGCAAAGCAGGACTCATGTATATGATTATATTATATATGTTATATATCACACTGGGTCGTCAATAACAACACAATAGGTTGCATTCAGTCACTAGCCAGTGCACACGCAGCTTGAACATCATCTCCCACGCACACGCATCTGCATGGTGGTATACAGTAACACCCCCAGGGAGGCCGCCTATGTGGCCATGCGCAGCAGCATATAGAAAGGAGAGGAATAAGCGGTCCTACCTGAGCGGTGCGTCTCTCCGGTTGCCATCAACAATGGTGCACATCTCTTCATCTCTGCATCCAGCCTGCTGTGAGGGTCTTTATCCCCCCTGCCCCCCCGCCCCCCACCGCACCTCCCCACCACCACCTTCCGAGGGGATAACCGCAGAGGCAGCCATGAGGAAGATCCCACTGGCAGGAAGTCCGTGGAGAGAACAGGAATCAGCGGCAAAATGGCTGCACATTTTCTTTTTTTCTTTTTTTTGCGGTTCATCTTTTTCGAGGTGAAAAAGCAAGGGTTTGCAGGGCTGCAGCCAGCTCTGCTGCCGTTTCAAAGGAAGGAGCAGGGAATAGACAACAGCATAAAGTTCATGTTCATAGAGCGTGAGCCACGTGGCTCGCCGCAGCCAATCACAGCGAGCCTTGAGTCGTAAACTTTTATTACTCAGCTGTAAATTTCTTTCTTTAACAGCCAGGAATGTTTGCACCCATCTTTTCCATCCTCCTCTTTTTTTTTCAAATGCAGCAAATATAGAAAATGGAAGGTGTGGGAAAAAAATAATAATAAAAAAGGAAAATATATGCTGATATTTGTCTGTCAAACATATGAAGGGACTATGACAGGTCCCCTGGTGGACACGCTGCACGCTCGTGTAAGAAAGCTGGAGCGTGGAAAAAGTGCAGAGAAATAAACATTAAGGAAAAAAAACAGAGATTGATGCTGATGCTTGATCACGTGACTCTAGACAACCTAATCAGGTGCATGAATTACTTCAGCCATGTATCTAGTAATACACTTCACCATTTAAAACAACGTGTTCCAGAGATGACGCACCAGCAAGCAAAGAGTTAATCTGACACCATCAATACTAATGCAGGAAAAAAATGAAAAACTGGGGGAAAAAACGAAATTCATTGCGTCACCACAAGAGAACAAAGACGGCAACTCCACGCATTAAAATTCACCCAGTAGCAAATATTATTCCTCCAAGCATACAAATAACACAATATATTTAAAACAACAACAACAACAACAACAACAAATGAGCCTCTCTCATTTGACGATAAAATGAATGAGATTTTTACCCACTTGGAGGAGCGTTGGTGTGTTAGATCCCTGCAGGCCGTCTTGTGCACACTGAGGCCAGCCAGCCAGCACACACATAGACACAAAAGACGCAACAACACACAAAAAGCTTCCGAGCCTCGTCTTTACACCGCCAATAAAGTTTACAACAGGTACACTAAACTTTAGTGCTGATGTCAGCCCTCTGGTAAAAAACACACAATAGCCTAATGAGCAAATCTTGTCACCAAAGGACACATCCGGAATGTTCAAGCAATTTGGGGAAAAATAATAATTATAATAATAATAATACATGTGTATCTTATGTAAGCCAACATGTGTTGTTCTGAACACGCAAATGAGAAATACTGCAAGTATCTGAAAGATTTTTTTTACTTTAATACTATTTTCAAAGTCCATGCAGTTCGTTCTGTAAACACGCAGGTGACTGAATTATTACGTAAAGAACAAGAAAATAAACTAAACAAACATTAATGTTACTTGAGGCTTTATTACAAGTTTTTTAATTATCAAAATATTTAAATTTCAACGAAATCCATCCGTTAAAATACATGTAAATAATTTAAGTGAGTCAAAATCAATAAAAATGCACTGCTGGAAAGTGCAAGTGAGTTATTGCCAAATGTTTCTTTCAAAATATAGGCCTAAACATCACATATACGTTTTAATATCAAAATAAGATAAAAGTAGGTTAAACGAAAGAAGGTCTAGAAAAAATATATATAGTAAATAATGAAATTGCTATTTGATAAGAGCAGACTTTCAATGCAGCTGCAAATATTTACACAACACTTACAGTATGTTTGGCTTGAAGTGTGTGAACATTCTTCCAGAACTCGTACTGCTCCACGCCACACCTTGCTTAAGTTTTTTTTAATTTTTTTTTTTTTATAGTGACTCCAAAAACACTTTTAATAATGCAGCGGATGTGAGTTGATCTCAAATAGTACCATAACTCATGCTAAGATTCATTAAAAAATGTTTCATGTCCTCCCTGAAGAGGGTTTTATTGTTGTTATTATTGTTATTAAAGGGATACATCACATTGCGCCGCAGGGTTGGCTTTGGAGATTTTGCATGCTGTGAATTGGGTATAAATTAATACCTTGTGTTTATTTTTATTTTTATTTTTTGTGCGTATGTTTGCCTCATATATGTGGAGGTAATCTGATAAAAAGCAGGGTTTTTCTTTTCTTTTTTTCTTATTTTTTGAGGAAAACCTCCGAGCCAAAGGCGTTATTCATGCATGCATTTTAGTGCGTGCGCCAAGCCAAGAGGCAATCAATTGGAGGCTGCAATAAAAATAATAATAAAAAAAAAAAGAAGGAGACATGATAGTGAGCCATCTTCTTTATTTGTGACTTTACATCAACAATGGCGGGACACAACGTCGTCTTTCACAGGAGAAACACCAGGAAACGAGCATAACTGTTAACATCAATATATAACAATACGTACATAAAGGTTATATTCAGTGCAAAAAAAACAAACAAAAAAAAACCCAATAAAAACATCTACTCTATATCACCAGCACGTTCAAATAAAAAAGGAAACTCGCTGTAATTGTTGCAGGTTCACGCAGTCAATGTGCGTTATTAGGCAGTTTTAGTTGTTGGGGAAATGTCGTTCATTCAGAGCCCACTATGGTGTGCCTGCGTGGATTTCTGCAAAGGCAAGGCTCGGAAGTTTAGGTAGTGCCTCATGGTAACAATCTCTTAATTGCTTGGCTTGGAGCTAATTGTCTTCCCAAAACGCAAAAAAAAATTGTCGTCAACAAGTGTACATGGTTGGGTAAATGCTACATACATAACTTAATAGTTACACGTTTTTGCGTGCGTATACTTGTGTGAGTGTAGGTGTGTGTGTGTACGCATGTGTGTGTGTGTGTGTGGGAATAGGTGTAACACTTTGAAATAAAAACCGTACGAAATCCCTATATTCAGAAATCTCTATTGCAATTATCCCTAGGTTTAGGTAGCATCAAAGAATTTCAAACGATTGTAATTACCTGGTCGTCCTCCAAAATAAAATGTGTGAGGCTGCTTAAAAAAAAACAGTAAAACTGTAACAATGACAATAATAATCATAGTATAATAACAGAAGTGGGTGGTTGTACAAACTATCCTCAAATCTCCCATTGATTTTACAGACGTGTTATTATTATTATTATTATTTTGTATATTTACAGCTGCGGGTTCAATTTAAAAGAAACGTGTCCAAACAAAAACAAATATAGCTAGGCTATTTTTTTCCCACCCCCCTCAATCTAACATGCGTTTTGTTTCCCTTTTTGTTTAGTTTTTTTTTTGCCAAGGCAGCAGCTCTAATATATAAAATCAAATGTGTCATAACGGGAGAAATGTGCATATAGATGACAGGAATATTGTTGGGGATTCCTGTTCCCACTTGACAAAACGAAAGGGTGGCCATAAAAATGACGCTCTTGTGACTCCTGCTCGGTTTATGAGACCTTTTTTCTTCTTCTTCTTCTCCCCTTCTCTTTTTCAGACCATATAACCATAAAAAGGACCATAAAATCACTCCTTGCTCTCTTCCTTCTCTTCCGCTTCCTTCTCTTCCACCTCTTCCCCTTCACCGTCCTCGTTGCCCTCCTCCTCGGCCTCGGCCTCTCCCCTCTGACCCGGAAACTTGTCCTTGTTGTTTTCCTTTTTCCACTTCATCCTGCGGTTCTGGAACCAGATCTTCACCTGGCGCTCGGTGAGGCTCAGGGCGTGCGACACCTCGATCCTCCTCTTGCGGGTCAGGTAAGGGTTGAAGAGGAACTCCTTCTCCAGTTCCAGGGTCTGGTAACGGCTGTAGGTTTGCCTTCCATTGCGTCGTCCTGGCGCTTGGATTGGAAAAACATGAATGATTAAAGATGATATGGTTGATATGTATGCAACATTACGCACGGTTTTATTTACCATATATAGGCCCCGTATAGTGGAGGTACATGCATACATCTACTGTATAATACACGTGCACTATAGTCACTGTAGTTTATGCGTAATGCACTAGTGTATTACGCATAATGCATTACGCATTCCTATACATTTAGATCTCTTCAAGGTTATGAAATTCATGATAATTGGCAGCAAATATGACGTGTGCTGCACTGCAGTAACACACACACATGCCTCTATGACATATGAACACACACAAACACGTATAAGGTGATATTAATAATAAAAATAATAATAATAATAATAATAAAGCAGATTCTGACCGTGGGGTCTCATCCACGGGAACATAAGGCTGGGAGAGGAGTTTTGATTTAAGTGGCCTTGTCCTTCTCCAGGGTTCGAGCCTCCCGACGATTTACAGTCCGGATACTGCGCCAGGCTCGCCTCTTGCTGGCTCCCGTAAAGCGTTTGCCTCGGCAGGGCTTCGTATCCGTAAAATTTGCCCGCGTCGCCGTGGCACGCCAGGGCGCACGGGTTCTGCTGGTATCCCGGGTTGGAGATGCCGCCGGTGCCGTGGTGGAAAAAGTCCTGCACATGGTGAGACGGGTGCTGGAAGCCCGGCGCGGCCGCCCCGGGTCCGTAGACAAGCGTGTGGCTGCGGGCGACGCTCTGTGGGAACCGGCAGTCGTAGTAAGTTGGCTCCAGAGACTCGCCGCCTTTGTACTTGGAGAACAGAGGGTTGACAAAATAGGAGCTCATGTTTGGTTTTGCATCCAGCGGAGCGTCTGACGCTCGGCTCTTTTTCCTCGCTCGCACGCACGCACGCACGCACACACACACACACACACGCGCGGCGGCGGTGGAAGATCTTTCCGTTGGGGGTGATGGCAGCCTTTTGTTTGGGGGTCCCAAATCGCACACGGCGCGCACACACACACACGCAGACAGACAAAACCGGAACTGGAAGAAACGCTGCCCCTTTGGACGATCCACGGCAGCTCACTCTCTCCGAGCACTTCCTCTCGTCCGAGCTGCTGCTGCTGCGTGTTTTTTTCCCCCTGCAGGCTCAAGTCCGGCTCATGTGTGCATGTGTCTTATCTAAACTTAAAGCTTGGCGTGCATGCTCCACCGGCACAGTCACAGACGCTGCGTGCTCTTTTTTTCCTTTTTTTTTTTTTAAGCTTCCCACCCCCATCGCAGTCACCCCCTCCCCCCTCCTCACCCACCCTCCCCAACCCCTTCATCTCTTGCACAGCGGTCAGACACCAGGCCCTATAGGGATACACGCACACCTGCACTCATCATGTATGTGATCAGCTCATCATTGTGCATGTTTACATTTAACCGCTTTCACAAATAAACGACATTGCTGCGGGTATACTTGGCATCCAGGGTAAGAATGATCATAAAAATAATGATAATATGTGAACGGAATGTGCAATAAGCCACACTGCCATATTACTTTTTGGCACAAGGTCTGAACAATGCACCTGTTATTCCCTTCTTATTTCTATTATTCTGTTTTCTAATGCATGTCTGCACCAGAGAAGATTACACTTGTAATCAACATTATATATTAATAGTGATAATAATAATAATAATAATATACAGATAAGCACCAAGTGCTGCTGTAATAACACAAAATCAACAGTAGCCCCACGAAACAACACAATATAACCACTCTACCCACACAAAATCCAAGGACAAAAAAAGAGGTGCTATAAGAACACAAACAACAATAATCACGATATAATGCTTTAGAAGCAGCAACCACACAATAAGGGCACATGTCGATGCCACCCTGAACACCAAAAACTATTAAGCAGTGGCAGTAAAACATACATGCACTCATGATATATGATCAGTGCATGTTGACATATAAAAGCTATGCTTTGCTTTACAAGAGAATGATCATAATAATAACGATAATAATAATACAAATAGGCACCATGCAGGGAACGCTACTGCAATTTGACAAATTCAACAAAAGAGAAAACACAATATAAATACACACACACACACTCGCAACCTAAATGCGGCAACAAAGTAACCACTAAATAAGACAATGATATACACAGATAACAATACAAGCACCAGTAATGGTGTTCTAACACAAATAAGCCTTTAAATTGCAGGACAGATGCTATCACAGTACTAATAACACAGCACAACGACCAATTAATGATGCTGTAATAACATCAACAACACAATGATGCCATAGAAGCAGCAACAAAACAATAAGACCACCAGTGCACAACAACTAGAACAATAGCCAGTAACAACACAACGTGCACGGGATAAGCTAAACATTGTACATGTTTACATTTAACAGCGAAAAATAAACGTCATCGATGCGTTATACTTGGAGAATACTCCTAATAACAACAAAATTATTATTATTATCACAAAGATATGCACCATGCACAGAATGCTGCTGCAATAACATGAAATCACCAATTTGCACACACACACACACACATGCACACAAAACCCAAATACAACAACAAAGAGCCACTAAATGACATAGAATCTAGACACAACGATTAAGCACCAGTAATGCTGTTGTATGCAACACAAAAAAAACTGCAGGACAGATACCACATTACCAGTAACACATCACCAATTGATGATGCTATGAGATTACAAAGCAGCAACACAAAAAGAGAACAAGTGAGTGGTGCCATGCATGTGCACAAAAACTAGGACTATAAGCAGTAACAACAAAACATACATGTGATCAGCTCATCGACTGCATGTTTACATTTAACAGCAGCTGAGATAGGCTCCAGTACCCCCCGAAACCCCTATAGGGACAAGCGGTAGAAAATTGATGGATGGATGGATGGATGGTTTATATTTACAAAAAAACGCCATTGATGCGTTATATTTAGATAACAATCATGATAAGATAAAAAAAACAAAAATCAAATCAATGCTCAATGCAGGGAACGTTGCTGTGATAATACAAAATCAACAGAAGCCCCAGACACAGTACAGCCCCCCGCCCACCACACACTCAAAACCAAAATACAGAAACAAAAGCAACACTAAAAAAAATAAATGATTCAAGAAGACACAAACAACAACATAAGCACCAGTAATGTTGCTGTTATAAGACAAACAAGCCAGCAAGGTTTAAGACTGCAACATAAATACCCACAGGACAGATGTTATAGTGCCAATAACGCAACATAATCACCAATTAATGACGCTATAAGAACACAAACAACAATAATCAGCAATAGATGATGCTGTAGAAGCTGCAGCAGCAACACAATAACAGTAAGTGCGGTGCTACAAAGAGCACAACAACTATAATCAGTACCAAGAAGACATGCAGTACATGCACACCTTGGTGTAATCGAGTAAAGGGGTCAGGGCAGCACCCTCCCAAACACACACACACACTCATACATACACGCACACACACACATACACGTATACTACACTTGCACCCGGCGCTGTAAAACACAAAACACCGACACACGCAAATATAAACACGACCTATGAATAGTAGGTGCCACTCAATGACCCTGTAAAAGCCGCCGAGGATAAATCTCTCC